>NW_017255996.1:546910-577560 GCF_001594055.1 Mycetomoellerius zeteki
TACATAAGTTGATTAAAAATTAATATCAGATGTACCTGATTTTTTTAAAACGCCGCTAACATCCATAAAACAAGATGTAGGCTATTATATTTTTGTCTATATTACTCATTTCTCATATATTTTATATTATTGTTACTAAATATTGCCTATATTAACTAATAATATAAAATATTGATGAGGTACGATTTAGGCGACCAGTACGCACATTTGGGAACTCTCCCCTATATAATAATTGTAAATAAATATTTTAAAAATATATAGTTTTGTAGAAGTTATTTGATAATTTTGTAAATCAGACGATTTATTATCAGGTTATATTATAAAAATAATCATTCGTAAATACGGTATATACACAAACAATGTTATTTTAACATTATATACTGAACCGTATTATTATATGTGATTGTCTGTTGCTTTCCGGCCGTAGTTCATGTACGGGATTATGAGAAACGAATATTAGCAATAAGCTGAAACAATATTTTCTCGAAGGCTGATAAAGTATCCAGAAGCAGGGAAAAATATTGGTTGTGGTAAAAACTATGGCTAAAAAGAAAAATTTGTGCAGCTAATATCGTACCAAAATATAGGAGAAAATCGTTTGGCGGCAACAAGAATGTATTGCTAATATTATTCTTTGCACATAACGAATTGCATATTATTTTAAGATATCATCATATTCTCGAGTAGCTACACCATCGCTAAATTATCGAGATTATATCCATTCTAGAAATAAATTACAACATTGTAAGGTACCAACTCTCTTTCAATTGATTTTATTTAAAAAGTACAATAATCTAAATCACTTTTGAACCTACATGAATCGAGTTCTTTTATCTATTGCAAATTCTTAATAGACGCTAAAATACTAATTGAATGATTAGTGAAACATTAACATTTTCAAAAAGTGCTCAGTATTTTGAAACTCTGCTTGTTATCAAATTTTGAAATGTTCTTTTTCATTTTATTAGTTCCTTTTATTCTAAAAAAAGTTATGTTAATTTTTTAATAGACCTTTAATAGAATAGAAGATGAATTTTCAACATTTATTCTCAAGCCTGTAATCCTGTTTTGAGTTTCTTGGAAAAATAAAGACGTTATAATAGCATCGGAAAAAACAGATAACAGACAAGAGAATCGGAAGTTCGATTCTCTTGCTGAAATAACATGACGTTTCGTAAATATATATGTAAATGACGGAGCAAAGCCAAGGGAAATGCCGCGAGATATTGGTAATAGAAAGTCGGCGACTTAGTGACGGCTTTTACTACTTGTAAACGTTGACACAGCATCCCAGATGCGCTGCGTTTCGTTCTGCTTCATCTATTTCACTCAGACGATTACGTTTCTCCTTTACATTTTTTTACTGCTGCGATTTAGTATTTAAATTATTTTATGAACTATTAATTATTATTATCTATTGCAAATTCTTAATAGACGCTAAAATACTAATTGAATGATTAGTGAAACATTAACATTTTCAAAAAGTGCTTAGTATTTCGAAACTCTGCCTGTTATCAAATTTTAAAATGTTCTTTTTCATTTTAATAGTTTCTTTTATTCTAAAAAAGTTATGTCAATTTTTTAATAGACTTTTAATGGAAGAGAAGATGAACTTCCAACAGACTCGAAAATAACAAGGAATAAGGTTAATGAGAGTACAGCACAGTAATTAGAGCGCAAGTTTTGCAAAGTAGACATACTTTAATGTAATATTCGAATTTTTTAACTCACTTTGGAGTCATTCTTAGCGGCAAATAACAATCATATCAATCATACATAATTCCTAACCCTAAAATGATCAAATCACATTGCATAATCCAAAGTGGATTTTTCGATCATTTATAATTGATTAAAAAGTATTCCTTTGTTTAACCAACTAATGATCGAAAAATCCACTTTAGATTATGCAACCTAAGAGAGGCTTGACTATTGTAGAATGAAGGATGTGTGATTGATACTCTCTAAATCTTTTGAGTGAAAATTGAGTCAATCTTTAAAAAAGAGTGAAAACTTTTCACTTTTGAACAAGAGTGGCAATTTTCACTCTTTTAGAGTAAGATTTTACTCTTTTGGAGTGAGATTCGCTTCAAAAGAATAAAATCTCACTTCTTTTTTTGGAATAAGACTTTATTCCTTAGAGTGACTTTCATTCCAAAAGAGTGAAATCTTACTCCTATATAAAGAGAAAATCTGCCACGCTTGTTCAAGAGTGAAAATATTTTTACTCTTTTTTCAAGACTGATTCAATTTTCAATCTTTTGGAGTGAGATTTCACTCCAAAAGATTTAGAGAATATGAATATTGTTTGCATTGAGGATGATTCCAAAGTTTAAAGTAAAATATTCGAATATTATAACATTAAAATACATCTATTTTGCAAAATTATTGCGCTCTGATTACTGTACCGTATTCTCATTAGCCTTATTCCTTTATTGTTAATTTTTTAACTTGAGGTTAATTCATGATTTCTCGCATCTTTCGTTAATTATTCTCTATCGCGGTATTTTCCGCGCGTAATAATCGCATATAGATCAAGTGTCCTGGAAAAAGTACCGGTTCCGTCGAAATTCTTTTCGCTCACGCGATTTCAAAGAAATCATCTCTCTTTCTTCCTCTTTTTTAAAATAAATGACGTGATTTCCGACGAAAGCCGAGTGACCCGGGATCGTTGAGCGAGGTTCGCCTGAGGAGATATTTGCGACGCGGACCCGCGATTCTCTCCGCATGCGTACGTAGCAATAGAACGGTCGTTTTGTAAATGGCAACAATGAAATACCAGCCGTATTATATCATAACTTAGGAATGGCATAGGGGATTGCGGTATTCCGAGGAACAACCGAGAATTGGCTTGAATACCGCACATTCCTGCGCTCATCCTGGCGATTGTTATGCGAATATGTGTACACTTTGTGATCTCATTTTTTTTTTCAAAATTATTTATCTCATGCCAGAAAACGGACGCTATTTTTATTATTGTGTAACGCAAAGGGCGACCAAGCGAGTAAGTAAGCGGAACGCGAGAGTAATGACAATTCGAAAGAAATGAAATGGTTTTTCTGTATGCGCTGATAAAGGAACGAGTGAAATTGTCTAGCAGCTTTACAACCGTTTTCGCAACGTAAGACTGTGAAGATATCTCTCGTCGACCACGTTTCTTTGAAGTTGCTAATGTGATCTGTGTTTTCTCCATTTAATCGTCTGCAAGTCGTTTCTCCTTATGGTGACTAGTCTCGTTTTGCTACACTTACGCATTGTATATCGTATTTTGTTACACAGAAAGAAACTTGGTATCCAACTCTTAATGTTTCTTACATAATTAGCGATATACCTATGTGTTAGAAAATTAATGTTTTCTAATGTTTCTTACTGTTTTTTTCATCCAGAAATAGTCATCTGGGGTGTTTTTATACCCAGCAACGAAAAAATGTCAATTGTAAAATATTTTTTTATATGAATATTGTTTAATATTTTCTTTCTTTCTTAATAAGAATTTTTTTATCCTTAAATACACAATTTCATCGAAAATAAAAAAGTAATAAAAAAGCGATATATTAATTAAAATCTTTATTATTTAAAAATATTGTTATAAGTTACTTAACATATACTTATTCAGTTTAATATTTGTTTAATTTCTATTTACTTGTTTCGAAAAATTGTAATTAAATGTAATAAAAATTGTAATTAAAATAATGTAATTGTAATTAAATGAATTTGTATTCATAATATTCTGAATAATTCATAAATTAATACTAATAAATCAGAAAATAATATACAATATGTTATTAATAATAGTGATTTTAATTAGGGTGTAAAAATACGCGATGATTATTTACATAAAAAAAAATTAAATGACCTCCCCCAGGTTGATGTCTCTTACTTAATTAGGATACATATAAAATTGGAAAAGTAAATTAAGGACACATGTCGTTAATCTATAATCAAGTACCGTATTTTTCATGCGAATTTATTAATTAGTATAATCTTTAGACGTTCGTTTTATAAATATGAAAACAATATTGTGATTTCTCATCAATACTGTTTAATAATGATGCAATATGCATCCTTATTAAACTTAATTTAATTTTTAGGTTTAATTTTCATTAACTTATGTAAGGAACTTAACCGATATCGAGAAAACGTTTTTATGTCAGTTATCAGAGAGGACGTTCTAATTATGTCAGCTTTATGACGCATTCGTTACGGCGATATCCGCTTTCTCAGTGTACAACACCGCGTAATGCTATTACGTAACCACCGCTCCTCACGGCATTCGTGTTATCGTTTTTCATTTTCCGCCCTCCACACAATCGTCGTGCTATCCGTCCTGTCGCTCTTGTCTGGAGACAGCGGCGCGAATGAATAATATCACGAAGACGTCCTGACGTCTATTCGGTTGCACGTTGATCCGTCTTCGAACTCGAAAACCGTCGTCGTTCTCGCCAAGACGAAGGAGAGCGACGTCGCTCTCGCTGCACCACCACCATCATTTCAATTACCAATCTACCTCCGGTTTCCCGCGCGCGGGCATGTTTCCCCTGGTCTGTGGATTCGCGATACACGGAATTTGCCTAAGTCCCCCGGCAAATACGTCGTCGCCGAGCTAGATAAATATGATGTGTGACCCGGGCCCATCGTGGCGACGTCAGCAAAATGCAATTTAAATCCTGAGCTGCTTCTCGTTTGGATGCCTCTTACATCCCCCGGTACCAACTGTGCCCTCGCGTTTTCCACGACTTTCTTCCTCTACCGGTTTTCCAATTCCCGTAAATTGAGATCTGGTTACCACTGAGCACGAATTACGTTACCACGAATGAAATGCACAAACATCATGCGATGTGCGAATTTGCAAATATCCTGATGTTGCCGCTTGATCACTTGTTCACTCTATACCGCATGTCGATTGGATTATTACTGCAAAGTGCAAAGCCGCTTTGCTGATATTTACACATTGACTTGTTATCACGTTCTGTGTTATCCGAAGGTAAATAAAGGCTATATGAGAAAGAGAGACCAGCTTAGCTTTTGCAACAATCGAAATCTTTATTTTTTAATATTAAGAACACAGAACTGCTTATATGAACAAATCAATTAAATACGAGAAACGTCAATTACGAGCATTAGATGTTGGAGTAATATGTCTACAGCGCTAAAAGTATTTGTACAGAGAAAATATTTTTTAAAGAAACTTTATTCTTAAAAAGTAAATATTGTCCAGCGAGAAATGAGTCATCGAATTGATGTTGAATCGATATCGATACGATGATTTCAATTTTGACATCGATTCGACATTTAATTGACGATCATGTCTTGTTGGGTAATTAACAATTTATTCATAAAGAATAAAATAAACAGTATATTTCTTAAAATTATATATACTAAAAAGATGTGTATTAATTATAGAAAATATATCATCTGAAAAATAAACGAAAATTAAAAATTGTATTGTTATGCTCAAAAAGTATTCGTACAGTCGTGAAATTTAGCTTCTAAAATCAGGAATACATGCGAAGCTCGTTTGTTTATGTTAGAACAGAATGTATTTGTATAAAATTGCTAATTAATGTTTATTTCCTACAAATAAGACTTATTTATAAATTTATATACAAATTTCCTTGTACGAATATTTTTTGCTCTCACTGTATATGTATTTTAAATAATTTTTATCTTAGATATATATGTGTGTGTGTGTGTGTGTGTGTGTGTGACTATGCGCGATTGCTTTCGGTCTTACAAGTCTTTTAGTTTAATTGTGTTGCAAGACCGAAAGTAATCGGCGCGTCATATATTTGAGATAAAAATTATTTAAAATACATGTAGATGTATTATTCTAACATCTAACTTTGACTGTAACTGGCGTTTCTCATACTTAGTTATTTTTTAATTTTGTAATTCAGAAATATATCAACTATGTCGCTTTCTTATGAGTGAAAATATCAATATTATGAATACAACAATGTCTTAGAGGCAAAAGACAATTTCAATTTAATTAAACACATAACATATCTAGTTTTTCATTTTTTTAATGTAGAAAGTATAACACGCTCATGTAATTATCAAATTAAATATTTCACAAACCGAGAAGAAGTTTATAACGCCGCCTTTTTCATTGTGTTTTCTTTCTGTAACTTTGATCATTTTGCCAAGTCTTATTACGCGTGTTTTTAAAAAACCGCGCAAAAACTTTACAAATATATATGTCCGATTCATATAAGCAAAAGCTAGAAAAGAAAAATACAATCACTGTCATGTCAAATAATAACGAGATAAGAGAATAGAGCATTTTACGGGAGATACATTTGTGTAGGTAAAGGGCAAATGTGTTGGGAAGGTAAAAGCGCAGCGGCACATAAAGGACGAGAGAGAACGAGGAGATACGTGCCGCGGAATAATGGCGCTACTTTCGACGGTGATTCAAATCCGTCAATCACAGACGACCTAGTTGACACATGCAACGAGATTACATGCCGCGTTTTTGCGAGCCGAATTGTCGATTTTTCGCGAAACTCGATTCTTCTCTTTGTCGGTTGCCCTTTTCACCCGCTTTTCATACTTTCTTTTCGTCGTGGAACTCTTTTGCCAAGTCAGGGAAAAAATTTATCATAGCGGAACGACCCGGGAATTCTTATTAGTGGGGTTGAAAACGTACGTGGGCATCATCATCCAATGGCAAAAAACGAAAAATTTATTCTTCAGGGCATAGCGTCATGCCGTTAATCGAAACTGTCATTTATATAATGGTTTTGTGATTAACGTATCACCAGGATCGTCTGTTAACGTCGATGAAGAAGATCGATATTAATTTTGTATCAGAAACTCAAAAATATTCTGATAGTGAATCTTCAAATTATATATTTATAAATTTGCTTTTTAATTTAAACATTATATACGTAATATTATTTATTATTTGCATAAATAATAAATATTAAAATAAATATCGTGTGTATAATAATGAAGTATTGTATAATATAAAGAGAAATTGTGAAAAATCGGAAGGTAAATTCCATTATCTCTTGCAAAATAGCACAATTCTAGTCTCTAGCATCACTTTCTGTTGATGTCGTATCTCTCTTTGTCTCTGGATGCGCATATATGTCTATCGAATCACAAACTCGCTTGCAGATATGAACAGAATTATAACCGTCGTTATAATTAAACTCGTCACAAAAGTGTCGCTGGTCACGCGATGTCGGAATGCGTTAGATGAAATTATATGTGGAGTGGTTAATTATCGGACAAACAGTAATTGGCAACAATCGCACATTTCCATCGAAACGTTATCGATCATAAATCTATGTGTCGTTACATAATTTGCAATCATGTCCAGCACATGAAACTGGAATAGACACAAACTGCAAGGAAATATTTTTATAGAATTGTATATTCGTTCAAAAAATTATAACTATAAATTAACGAGACACGCAAATTGTGACGTACGCACTTTTAGCATTGCTCATAATTTTTTGTATGAAATGCCAGTTTTCTAGCTAAAGCTTCTCTAACCTTTTTCAATGAAGTGATCCATCATTCGAAATTTTCTATCAGCTTTTTTTTCTTCCTCGGAAGCCTCTTTTATTTTCATAAATTAAGAAAATAATAAAAGCTCAGGAATTACTCTGTCTTCGTTATTTCTTAATTTACTACCATAAATAAGATTGATCAGCATCTTACGCTTTTTTAACCAAAACTGGAGAAAGATTAAATGAATTTCTATCTATTTATGCGTATAAATTTTTTTAGCATCATTATGTGCATCTCTAAAAAATCAAGAAAATATCATAACGATTTATGATTTATAATATATTGTTTGTGTAAAATTTTGTCAACTTTTAAATCATGTTGTTAGTGTGAATAATATAGAGCAATAAATTCGTTATAGAGAGCATTCTTCATATATCTTTAAAAATAAGAACATTCTACAAAAGACTTCCAAAATTGTCAAAAAATTAAAAAAGTCTCTGTGAAAAGTAAGTGCCACAAATAATCGTTTTTCGTGAACTTGCGCATTGCGGAAAAACTGTTCGTTACGCGACCGTCTCTCTGAACTTGTATACGGTACGAATGCGGTACGTAGCAAAAGAGCAACGATAACAATGAATCGAAGTGCTGATCGTTACGTTTTTCTTGACGAGCAAGAAGAAATCTTTTGTAGTCTTGACGCTCGTAAGTGTTCGAGAAAAAGTGTTAGATTTGATGACGAGTGTGCGATGAAGAAAAAAGGATGGTAAACTGATAAAGTCATAGTCGAATATGTTTCAAGATGAAAGGGAAGGCACGAAAGTGTTAAAGCGACCTAAAAGTTATCGTCCCATATTGGAAAGCGTTCGTTCAAATGATTTCATAAATGGAGCGGCGCATCGATCGAGAACAGAATTTATTCGCTATTAGAGATTTATAGGAATTGTCCGTATATTTCAGCCTTTTTTACTATTAAGCAGAGCATATAACATAAAGCAGCAGGGATTTTATCTAATTTTTATTTCGAAATATCTATCAAAGTTGTATTATGCATGCGTTAAACAATATGTAATGCGAAGAGAAATACATATTAAAAAGAGAGATATATGCGCTAATACGTAACGATCGTTTTGAGCAGCAACGTCGGATTAGGTAAGGCCTCGATAGACTGCAGTTCAGTGCCACTGGGTGAACCGCTTCGATTAGAATGCATTCGAGTGAAAGGCTATCACACGCAGGACTACCCAGTTCCGGTGTCCTGATCTCATCATCTCGTCACTTTCTATCTTATTGCCTTCGTATAACGCAAGAGTTCTGAATGTTCAAAAACGGTCGATTTTCTGCTGGATTCGATCGAAGCTTTAAGTATAAAATTGTTCATATTTTATTTTTTTTTTTGTTCTTCAATGATGAATCCTCGTTTATCGGTTTTATCTACGTTGAGAATAAATTGCGATGCGCAAAGTATCACTGCAATAATAATGATTCACCTGACGTTATCGGGATCTGTGCGATAAATAACAATGAGAGCCGATGATAAAGTTGGCAAAATCCGAAGCGTGGCTTATTCCGCTTTCGTGCCGCGTAGAAGATATTTCGTGAAAGCAAGTAGAAATTTCGGGGATTTTATGGGCTTGTGATGGTTATTCTTCATCGAGCCAGAAATCGTTAAATTCGTGTCAGGTCCCACCAACACGAAGTCATTACAACATTTACGTGAAACTAGCGCTAATTAAACAGAATCCTGGGGTATCTTGAAATACGCGAATTGCGGCGTATTTGCACACAAAATAATATGCAGTGAGGCGCTCGTAGTTATGTGTACATATTTCAGTATCACATGATATGCACGACTTGCCATATAACGTATACATTAGAAAATAAATTTTGTGACATACGTATTATGTAAATGTAGTAAACTTTTTATGACATATATTAATGCTTGAATATAAACAAATATGTAGAATTAAAGTAAATTAGTTTGTTGAACAGTAAGTAAAATTTTAACGACACGTAATTTAAGGCAAGATAATTTCTATAACAATTTTTTTGTGTTATTTCAAAATAACCATTTTTTATATTACTTCAAAATAATAGTCCAGTACCTAATTAATTTTAATAAAAAGATATTTGATCATTTCTCGTAAAAGAATTGTTTGCAAATATCATCACTGATTCATTTTTAAAAAAATATTTGTCAAATGTTAAAATGTTATGCATTTAGCTAGTCGCTTGATTGCTTTTTCACAAAGAGATGTATGAGAATTTACAGTTCAAATAGTTGCCTCTTTGCCACTTACCAAAAAAGCTCCATCACTCGAAAGCCACGATTTTTCACGCTAGAAACGAGGCTAGAACGGGGGCGTGAAAGATGAGAGAGGAGAGGCTGAGAGTTATTTCGATGAGAAAGCTCGCACGGAGCGTACTCGAGAAAAGCGCGAGCAACGAAGCCGTAAAAACCCGTACAGGATTTCGTAGTCTGCACAAGGAGAAAACGTAAAGTTCTCTGAGGCGTAGAGATACATTAAAAACTTACTCGCGTGATGCATTGTGTACAATTTTAATACAAGGTTAATACCACGAACGAAACTTTGCACCGATCTTGCAACTCACTACGGCAGCTTTACCTCTTATTTAAGCAACGTATTCGTATTTAGACTCGCAAAACAGCGAGCTACAGTAAGACGCAATCACGAAATACCAAACGATGTCGCTCGATGTTGCTTTGAATTTGTACAGTTTGAAGCGCGCGCGCACTACAATTTATCAGAGAAGAAAAGTGAAAGATGTTCTCTTTAATCTGACAAATTCTGTCAGACGTAATATTGAAAATTAAATATGAACAGGTTTGTAGAAAGGAAATATTGAAAAAGGAAAGTATATTGGCATCTTTATACAAATACATAGAATAGATGCATTTAATCAGAGTCTCCTCACCTTCCCCCCTCTCTCTCTTTCTCTTTCTCTCGCTTCCTATAATTAAGATTAATTAAAATTTCTAGCAAAAGTACATTAATGCTTTTATGTAATGCGCACGACTTTAATAATATAGGTCTTGAGGATGTAGTAAATTTTCAGATTTGTGTTATATTTAAAAAGCTTTTATAATGCATTTTTTTAGTGGCCAATACATGATGAAAAACTTTATAAGTGCAAAGTTCCGCACAATTGTTTCTGACGAGAAACGTTATCATTAAATAAATTAAACATTTTCTCGTAAAGTACTTATTCAGAGAGTTTCTCGGAAATAGCACTCAGTTGGTTAAGAATACTTTAATTTACATAAGTAAAAGCTTCGCTTTAGTGCCGCTTTTACGCGAAGGAAACACGACAGTAGCAAATGCTAGAAACGTAATTTTGTTATGCCACTAGTATATCAAAGAGAAATTGAGACGACGGTATGTATGACTAAGTAAATGTTACATACAAAATGCCTTTTAGCATGTAAAATCAATTTTGAAATGAACACGAGATAATATTGCTGCTTACTTTAATATTTGCATGAAGTGTTAATGGTATCAAAATATTTGAGTTTGTTTGATTCGAATCGATGACGCAAACGTTGTATCGATCTATATTCGAGAGTCATAGTTAATTAGAAGCAGAATTCGGTAACCGAATTGCATACGATTTCCTATCGAACGATAGCTAGGAAGTTTACAAACTAACGTAATATATATCGAGCTCTTGAGAGCAGACACGGATTGATTGAGTTCTTCGGAAACTTGGCCGCGTGATATATTCTAAACTAAGGCAATGGACAGCTTGTCACATATATATCTATATAGTTTGTGCTAAATTTCATACATATATATATATATATTTAAAGTCAATGTCCCTGTTTCGTGTCTACTTTCTGTATTGTGAGACAATATAGGTGTACAATCATTATCGCTTAATCATTATATCTAGATCCGTAAAAGCGAGAATAAAAATATGCAATTTACGAGCCTGATAGTTTGTACCTCGATATAAAGAATATTTACAGAAGATTACTTTTTATATCGCGCGCGAAACCAGTGGTTCGGAGAGCTGACAACTAAATTGTGATTGACCTGCATCCATTTTATTGCATATCATTCTCGGGATTTATATTTTTTAAATAAATAAATATTGTAATTGTGTTTTCTTTATTTTTTAGTTTTTGGTACAATATTTACATTAATTTCATGTTCTATTAAGCAAGATATGTTTTTTGTGAGCTGCACTGAAAAACGATCTTCATTATGTATCTAATAATAATGTTATAATAAATAAGACATAAAAACGTATCTATTAATAATTCTTAAGTCCGAATTAATCAGCATGAAAAATACGATAACTGCAAAATATAAGATAACGATAACTTACTGTTGTAACATTAAGATATTTGTCACCGAGTCCAAATATACATGGATTTATTTCGTATCACTACATCCGCTTAAAGTGACGAATCGATCGTGATCGGCTTTAGACTTACGTTGGCGTCTCCATCGGGGGCTTCTCAGAATAAACTCACTTTTCCCTATAATCTCAGAGATACGGCTGATATACACGGAGGGGCGAAACCATAAGCCTCACTCGGTTTCTCATCCCATAGCAGAAAATTTCGTTGCGGTTTCCCATCCTTTTACCCGTATCTATCTTCGTACCGTAAGTATCTTCTCATCTCGCAGATCTCGCCGTTTCCTCCTCAATCGATCTTGGGAAGGATGGAAATTTCGTCGAAAATCTCTGGTTGTGTACAGTCTTTCTACGCACGCGTCGATATCTCGCGCGTTCGAATTTAACAAAGATTTATGGAGATAGACTCAAATAAGATTGAATACTCTGTTCACGATTCCAAGCACGTTGACGAATGCTTTGTGCGCGATGGAGCGTCTTCGGTTTCTCACCCGACGCCACTCTTCTGTTTTTAAATTGAAATGTATCTTCACGGACGGACGAAGCATCGAATAAAACAACGATCTCGCGGGGCAACCGTCTCGAGAGATGTCCGCCGACATCTTCATGATGCATTTTAAACTTCTCGTGCGACAAGTTTCGGTCCCAAATGGCCTAACGAGCAAAGTCGTCTTTGGTGAATGAGAGAACTACCCAAGTTCTAACAGGTCAAGCTTGATATATTGGCCCGGTGATAGAGGAGCTTGTACTTGTAACACCGAAGTTTCCTCAATAAATATTATCTATAATTATACCTTACAGTATTATATATTATCTGCTACATCTTTTATAGTTATCATAATTATCTAAAATTTTAAAATGTAAAGTTATTTTGTATTAAGAAGATTTTATTATCGATGAATTATAATAGTAATAATTATTTTGTATTATAATATTTCGCTTTAGTTCCTATATATTATGGTTATGTTCCGTTTTCAGTTCATCCTTATTGTTTATCAAATATTAAACAAGGACAAATGATGTTTACAAACGTCTATAAGAGCAAAACGGAACGCATCCTATATATTCCTGTATACATTTATGTACCGTGTAATACGATACAATGTTAATCTATTCTCAGATATTACGCATAATGCGCATAATATGCCTCTTGTATTAACTCTTGTCCTACATAATTTATAAATCTATGTAAACAGCATATTACGTAGTTATTTCACCATAATAATTTAGTTTTACAGGATGATTTGCAAAATTTCTATTACTTGCGCTATGTGTTTATACAATATTCATCTGTTACATATTTTTATTTCCATCAATATTTCATAATTTTCCATCTTATAATCTTTCAAAAAAGTCTACAACTAAAATATTAAATTTTGAAACTTGTAAAGTTTTTTAGAAGTTTAAAAAATTATATATGTCGCAGGAATTTCAAATGCTGTTCAATGACTTATTGATTCTTAAATGCAAGATTTTGGCCTATTAAACGGTTATGGATGAAATGAATTAAATAAGTTTATGTTGAGAACAATCTCATTATTAAATTATTGTATAACATGTCATTACGTTCGTGAAATGACAACGAAATTTCGACCGCAAAGTTGAGTAACGCGGTTACGCGGAAATTCTTTTCCGTCGACAGCAAGTTACCGAGACAGTAATTTGACATACTGCAGTTTTATGAAATTACGGTTGTACGGGACTCTACTTCAGACTCTAGTAGGTTACCCGAAATATTTCACCAAAATAGACATGTGTCATCATACAAATGATGTTTATGTTATTTTAAATCTATGATAAGAAAAAAAAGGATGCTTAAACTATGTGATTTAGTATACACCCTTTTTGGACATTTAAAAATTAATAAGTGAAATTCTATCTGTCTATATTCTAGACATACATACTTTTCGTATATACAAATAAGGTTTCTGTAATTTTTTGCTGCCTGTCTAAACATAGCACACAATAGAACTTGTACTGCAAATGCTCTGCGGAATGTGTAGAATGTGGTAAAATTGGTACGCTGCAAATACCATTTTCCCTCAATTGTTAAACTGCGCATCGATTGCAGCAAGTATAACTGCCGTTCTCTCGGTTGTTTGTAATTGCAGTTTTTTTTCGCATTATTTCTCTCTCTCTCTCTCTCTCTCTCTCTCTCTCTCTCTCTCTCTGCACTCTTCAAGAAAGTCGAGCGAGCTTTTTCGACGGAAGCACTGGATGTTTGAAGGCAGTGTGGAATATTTTTTCGAACAAATAGTAACAAGAGAAGTTCTGACGTTAATATTTTTCAAATTATTACATCTTACATCGCATTCGACGTAATGAATGATTCACGATCCGGAGCAATGAATTATTATTCACAGAGACATATGTCAAAACGGTTGTGACGCGTTTGAATTAGGGCAGACGTTATTGGAGAACATAAAGTTCACGGTTACCGGGAAGAGATAAAACAGACAATTAATTAAGTTCGTTGACAACGGGCTGATAGGATATACGACTTAGAGCATGTACTATGACTGTACCGCAGAGGTTGCCGGCGGGATGAGTCATCGCCATTGTCGTTGTCGCGACTAAATCGAACATGCAGATACGCGAGGAAATAAAAAGGGAAATAAAAGGCCCGAGTGAAATGGCGATATGGATCTCTCTTTGTGCAGCGGCGCATAACGATCGGCAGAGCGTTGTTGCGAAGAAAATCGGGAAAGCTTACTGGTGGTCGAGCGGAAAATTGAAATCGCGCAAGACGGGACATTTTCGCATAAAGTAATTCATTCCTAAACTCGCGACACTATTGAAAACAGAGAAAAGTATTAGGAAAGCAGCTCTATATAAAATAAAACATACATATAATTGTGTCTATTTGAAATCGAAACACATTTCCCTGAGAAAAATATTTTCACGTTTCCGACATATCATTCTGTGACAATGTATGTATAATAATGTTATACACATGAATTTACTGTTTAAAAAAAATAATTTTAATTATCCATTAATATTCGAAGAATGTATTAAAGTTAAGATTTGGATTTTGTTCCGCAATGCCAACTTGCCTCTTGTGCTAACGAACCTCGGTCTTCCTTATCGGATTTTTGTTGGGTCAGTTCTTAATTAAATCGCATAACTAGAACATGTTCGATGAACTTTGGATATTTTTCTAATTTTTAAATAGTGTAATGATTTGGAATAATTTTCACATCTTATTTTTTATGTTTTGTTTTATTCATGTAGGCTAATTATCGTATTATATTTATGCTAATTGTAAATTCAAATGTTGTAATTTTTTATAACTGTAATGGCACATGAAATGTCATATTATTTAATTCAAAACTATACTTGTGAAGTATCAATTTTTGAACTGTTTTAGCAAATTCTGTTTGATGTGGCATCACGAGTCTGAATTAGATGGAAGTGAAAGCGCACATACCAGTTTGTAAAGACAGTTGGCTTAAAATGTTAAGCATAAAGTCAAAATTGTATTATTTTTCGTATAAAGAATATGACAAAGACTCGGAGACATCTCTGTCCAAATTGTGCAGTTATGCCTTGTCTATCTGAAATTTTTATCGAAAAGTAGTCAAATATGAGAGCACATTTTCAAGAAGTTGTGTGACAAAACGGTGATCATATTGAATGTTAACTATTAGAAATCATTTTCGAGGCTTTTCCAATTCAGTCTATCAATACCAATTTTATTAAAAATAAATGTGTTATATGTAAAACAAATGGTATGACATTTCGTGCGCTACCTTGCATTTCACGAATTGGTAAACAACGTGTGCCTTCACCTCCGCCCAGTTCTCATTCGGAATAATGCCACATATAAGAGAATTTCCACAAAGTTTTCGCACATAGTTTAAAAAACCGACACTCCACTATAGTTTTACCCTAGTGGAAATCTCCTCATAGGTAGTTCCAAAAATGACCCATGGGTATATGCCCATTTTAGAAGGGTATATACCCATATAAAATGGGTATATAACCATTCCAAATCTTCCCATCATGAGGAGATTTCCACCAAGGTTATATATATGAGATAATATAAAATAGTATGACATTTCGTGCGCCATCCTCTGTAATTGAAAATTTTTTTAATTTCTTTCAAAATTAATTACAAAAAAGTATAGTCCCAAAAAATCCATAGCTCCTTTAGCGTCACAAAAATGTGTTTTTTGCTGGTTAAAAGAATCTTATACAGATAGAGTATATCGTTTATCGCTCTACTCGTAATGCGTCGTAAAGAAGAAAAGGTAAAAAAATGGAAATCTGCTTCACTTCGGAATTTCCACTTCACTTCGTTCGCGAGTTGACGAGCACCATTTCTCTCCTTGGTTTCTGATTGGCAATAAAGCAGGGGCATGATAGAAGCGCGCGTCAAGCCGTTTGTCGACGAAGGCGAAGTAAATGAAGACGTTGTTCGTCTTTCAGATGTAAACTGAAGCTTTACATTTTCAATAAATCGATCATAATGGACTGCGATCGGATTGCGTCCACCATTCTTGTTTTCGATTTTGGAAACTCGTAATCTTACTACAGAAATGTGTGTGTACATCTTTTTTGATCTTATATGAAGTTATTAATGCTCGTGATTTTATTAGGCTGCGAATTTATAACGCCAAAAAATATTTCTATTACGTTTATTGTAAAAAAAATAAAAGCGATAACTCATTGAGTAACGGGCTTTGAAATTTCATGTAATATAAAATATATTAAACTTCTCTCTTCTCTCTTTATGAGGCTAAAATAACATATTATCAAAACGAAATAATATGCGGTTGATAAAACTTTGATCGTTCATAACGTACGGTTGATAAAATTTTGATCGTTTAACCTTTCAGTAATCTTCACCGTTTGCAGAGAAACAAGAAAATGACAATATATATTGTATATGTTTCCAAAGCAGAAAAATCCAAAATATCTTAAATTTTATGATAATGATATATTGTCTTTTATCAAATTGTATGTGAAAACGTTACATTATGATTTTTATGTTGAATCATAAATACAAAATGAAACACTATAAAATTATATTCATATTTTATTATACTTTATTGTAATATAAACTTCATAGTCACAAACACAATCTCTAATATCATTTTATTATATTTAAATGCGTTACCAGTATTGTTTAAAATATAAATCAATTTACACTAAATTTGTACAGTATTCTCGTAATGCTCTTACTATGATATCATAATAGGACATTTTAGATCAAGCTTTTTATGGATAAGGATTTTTACGATGTTGTGCATAAAAAAGTGGTGCAACGTTCGATTTAGATCAATTTTTAATATTTTTTCATCACATGAGAATTTCGATATAAATATTTTATACCGTAACGTAGTCTGCAATGAAACGTTGAAAAGTCGAGCATCAAAAACCAATATCACCATCGGCAAATATAAACATGTTTTCTGTGCATAAGCTTTAAAATAAAAGATATTGATTTTTATCGTCACAAGTCAAAGATGTTGCTTTATCACAAGTGCACATTTAATTTAACAAATTTTTCACTTTTTCAAAGCTTTAGACGAGATTTAACAGAACCTATAGAAAACATTGTTGTTGACAGAAGAATGCTTTTGGATTTGTCAAAGAATATAAAAGAATTGACAAGGTGGTTCTGGAATAACTTATATATAGGTAGATAGTGCATTTCTGGCATCGTTTATCTCTTTTCGAAATTCAGCCCTCGAGGAATCTCGAGAACGCGTAAGCACCTTATAAAATATTTATTTATATACTTGACAGTTAATATATTTTGTAATATGAAACGTTACGCACATTTTAGTATGCTTCTCATGAGCAGATAAGATCGATAGCGTGGACTCTTCGATAATTTAAACCTCCGTTAAATGCTGTAAAGCTTTCTGTCTCACACTTTTCCGGGCTAGTACCTTAGCTGTGCAGCTCCGAACACTAAGTTATTCACAGTGACGTCAGCGTGGGTCACGTTATCGCTTATCCGATTCTCCGGGATCGTGCAATCGATGTCACGAGACTCGATGCCAAAGCCCCAGGTACCCCCTCCGTGGAATAATTTTCCGGTGTGATGGATCGACGCAAGTCGCGAAGTGTTGTTGAAGGGAAGGGCAAGTAGATTCGAGTAAGCGAAGAAGAGAAGGAGAGACCCCTGGCATCAGAATGCATCTCGGTCGCGTATTGAAGCAGGGAACCAGCCTCCTTCCTTTGGATGGATCGTTTCTCCCTTTACATCGTTGGGTATAACGTCACGGAAGCGTGATGTGGAACTAAATCCTCATCAGCATATCAACATGGCTTAACCTTCGGCTATGTACGTGTATGATCGATAGTATCGATACGTTTGATCGTTTTGTTATAAAAAATCAAAATGTTACAGTACCTTTAGTCTATACATATATTTGCAGATAAGCCTCATTTATTGAACAGAGAAGAATTATTTTTTGGAATCATCTTTTCATTCTTTCGTCATTTTTATTTAACATAATTTTTTATAACTGCTAATTAAATTAAATATACACTGTTAGATATCAAAGGATAATTGGTAACCCATTGAGTTAAATAACATTTTTCTATGTGTATCAAAATGTAAAGCAATCCATTTGCAATTAGTTGCAAAGTAAACATCGTCCATATTAACAGGTGCATTTAGTAAATAATAATTCCATTGTTTTAATCAAATTAACGATGTAGGTTAGGAAAATGGCAACCATAGAAATAATTAAAAATAACTCAAATTGGATATAATATGATATTATGAATTTAACATTGTATGCGAAATCAGAAACTATTTGACGTTCTAACAGAAAATCTATGTTACACGGGAATTATGCCAGTATGCGAATAATGTTTAAAAAGTTTAGCCTCTTGCCCTTTAGCGGGATACGAACTCTTGAAATGCCAACGTGCATATTCTTTCTGGCGCATTTTTCCTCTCCGTTTACCCAATTTGGATTGGCGCTCAGCTCATAAAAATAGGATGCATTGTCCGTGAATAATTTATAAACGTGCTATACAGGGTGATAAAAAAATCATTCAACATTTATATGGTAGAGGTAGACCGTACACACCATACTGAATAAAAAAGTCTTAGGTCGAAAACTCAACCATTTGTAAGGTATAAACAATTTTGTATGTTAGTATCATAACTTATTGGCTTCTACGTGTCATATATGATATGAAGACTTACCTCAATGTTTACAAATCGCATTCTGATTCAATTTTCAGACACACTTTATAATGAAAAATTCTCGAAAAAATTTCACCAGTAGGAATCAGTAAGTTGACATCAAGCAGCTATTACGATTGGATGGGCATTATGGGAGATCACCCCATTGGACCTGTAATTCTTCCAAATGGGCTATTAGTGCTACTTATTTAAATTTCTCTCTTTTCACGTTGTATGCAACACGTAGAAGTGACAATAAGTTATTATAGTTACGATATTAAAACATACAAAATTGTTTATATCTCAGAAACGATTGAACTTTCGACCTATGTTCACTAAGACTTTTTTACTTAGTATGGTGTGTACTAACATATAAATGCTGAAAGATTTATTTTGAACATCCTGTATATGTTATTGTGCGTGTTGGCGTAATTTCGTACTATTTCTGTCTTTTTAAAGAAAACTAATTTGATTGAATATCGTTATATACAAAAACCAAACTTTTAAAGGAGAACCATGGTGATATCACGTCGTATGTACCAACATCTCGCTACCTCCCACTTCCTTCGTACTTTGAGACGATGTGCAAATCACGATGAATTGTTTCTCATTAATACTCGTTCGTCTTACTTACGTGAAATGGGCTTTGAGCACGTAATAAAGAGCTAAGGAGCCATTACGCACCCTTTGATGCAAATGATATTAGACTACCTTCCCTTATTCATACCTTCACTGCTAAAACATTAAGAATGTTATTATTCATTGTTCCTTTTCCCCTTTCTCTCTTTCTCAATTAATATTAAAACAATTATTATTAAAACGATAAAAGAACATTAAGACTACATGTTTTAAGATTATAATCTCATTTTATTTTCTTTATATTTATAAAAAAAACAAATTGTTATTTTGCTTAAACTGTTATTCTTTTAATTACTCTCTTTGACTGCACATGGGAACAATGCAACGGTTGTGATGTGTGTTTCTAAGGGAAATTAAACTCACCATGCACCTGTAAATGATTAATCTCGTCGAAGATTTGTCAGACAGCAGATAAACCTCCAGGCAAAATAAAACAAGGAAAATGCTAGATTTTCACTCTAAATTCTTTGAAGTGAAATCTAATGCCAAAGAATGACAATTGAACCAGCATTGAAAAAAAGTGGCTCAATTGTCAATTTTTAAGAGTGAGATTCACTCTATAGAGTTAGATTTCACTCCAAAGATTTTAGAGTGTTCATTACTAGATGCCGACTGATTTTTTGTTCATATTTCTGTCCATGAAAATATGGGCGCTAAAGATAGAAATATGTGACCTTCGTCAGTGGTGTTTCTCGAATTTCCGATTTTCCGTTGTACCCCTCCGTGTCTGACGTAATTATTGCATCAACTCGATTACGTCCGAGGAATGTTTAGACGCTCGAGGCTCTCGAGAACTTCTATCGTTTGAATAGAATTCTCACGATAACGCTCGGTTGTAGACGTAATGATGACGTTAAAGGTTGCATCAACGATGATACGGGTAATTTTTCTGCGGTCTTACCCGTAAAACCGATGGGAAAATCGATGTTTTTCATGCGATTGCGGAGATAGACCGGAGATGAAAATAAATATTGATAAACATCAGAACCATTGATGCAAAATAACATTTTGCGAACTGTGATAAGAGAAACAATTTTTACATTTATTATCAACTGCGTCAATCTATTCATATTTACTTTGGAAATTAAATTGCATTACAGTTTCTCATATTACTTTGACAAGAGAAAAAATGCAGTTATATAAACAGAAAATTACTGATATAGAAGTTTTTCACATATAAATCCATTTGTACGCAAAATAGTTTTGCTGAATCTAAAAATTTAAATAAACAGGAAAAAATCATTTTGTATTTGTGTGAAAACCGGTCCTTATTAAAATTTTTGTGTTGGATTTTTAACTTATCTGAGTGTTAATTTAACATAATGTTATCATGTTATTTGAATGTCCTGTGTTAAATTGATATTTAACGTTTCTTAATGTTAAAGTAACACAATTTATAAGTAAATGAACAAATAACATAAAACTTACGTATTTTAAAACGTAAATTCTAAGATAAATAGATAAAATATTAATTTAAGATATTATAAATTTTACTGAAGAATGCTCCTACAATTTGCTTAAAAGTTGTATCTATGTTATATTTTTTGTGATAATTTTTTACGTAATATTTGTGTTATATTTCCTAACATTCATCTTGTATTAAATTACTCTTGTAATAAAAATTTAGTTGGATTATTTTTTGGGACACGTGAAATGTGTTAAATATAATACAAATTATCAACTGTAGATACAGATCTAAAAATAATTTTATTGGATTATATTAAAATAATTATATTAGATGATTAAATAGGTTGCTAGAATGTCAAAGCTTTTTGCAATCATGCTTCATCGTCCCTACATAATTAGTCCAACAAAATTATTCTTAGATTTGTACACACACACACACACAAGAAAATTTGTGTTAAATTTAATATTTTACGTTTCTCCTGAAACATTCTATTCAAATTTTAGTGTTAATTAAAAATTGTATGTTATACAAAATATGAATGTTAAAAAATTAAAATTATCTTAGAATTCATGTTTTAAAATACATTATTTTTATGTTATTTGTTCCACAGAAAAAAAGATTTTCTCTGCCGCAGTTAATTTTAGTTTGTTATAATATATTTACTGCCGTAACTATAAATTTATAAATTACAGCGAAATGGTTTGCTGTTGCTGCTATAATATAGATATCACAACTAAGGCATTAGCTATAATACCTATATTTTAGCTGTCCATATTTTACACCTGCCATTTAGTTACCACATGCAGTGTTTAGTTACAAAACAGTTACTTTTTTTTCCGTGTCACTTATTCAAAATTGTTAGTTTGACACAAAAAAATAGTTTGTGAATATCAATTTAACAGAAAATATTTAAATAATATAATCATATTATGTTAAATTAATACTCGAATATGTTAAAATTTTAACAAGGATTTAAGTCGACCGTTTCTAGCAAATATAAAATGTTTTTTTTACTGTGTATGTTAAATTTTTAGCGAAACTGTTCTTTCCATATGCGCATGTTGAAATGTACATGTTGAAATGTACATACTGTACGCTACGTATTGAAATGTAGTAAAAGATGTTGGAAGAAAAAATATGGAAGACACGTGATATGGATTAACAATTTCACATATGCGCTTGTCATCATTAATACATAATACAGCTATAGCATTCGCTGCTGTATCTTTTGACGACAAGTGAGAAGAAATTCCGGCGGTACGAAGACTCGTCACATGGCATAATATCATCGACAGGCATGGATATGGATATATCCGGTGCGGATCAATGCGCAAAGTCCGGGCATAACAAGGGCGACATCGTCAATACCAGGGACAATAATGCGCTCCGGTACGGATGTCGCACCGATAGAGATGAATCGGAGTTGAAGTGCAGCTCGTGCGCAAACGGGAAACGAGGGTTTTCCACAATCGAAGACAGAGTTGGGTGCACGGGTTCGAAGTGACGAAGAGAAATTCAGAGAGACGACGAGGCGGCGGTAACGGCGGCGACGACGCGACGGTGTGATCGGGGTGGACGGGGCCGTGATAAATCAATATATTCTACTCACGCAATGGCGTAACGACGTCGAATCTCCGCTCGAGCGTATCCACTCAATCGTTTCGTCACCTTTATTTTTATCGTTCGTCGCACGGTTATTTTGAACTCGAATCATTCGTATCCCGTGCGTGCGTCTGCATTTGGGTGATGAACGCTCGATACTAGACAGAGTGTCTCTCTGCGAGAGAGTCAGCTAAACCGACGCGACGGGGTCCAGCGTGCAGTTATGAAAAGTCGATGGATGTAAATCGAGTATCACCCTTGTTACGTAGAGTGCTCATTCGAAAACTTGTTGACTATCTGTTAAATTGGTCCGAACGAGTCTCTATGATTTAAAGTACGAACGTTGATCAATCGATAATGGACATTTTTTCCTGAATGACGTTGAGAGAAAGTATATCGCAAATGCAAATTAAAACTCTCATACGATATATTTTAATATTTAATTTGACGAAAAGATATTTATCTACAAATATATAGTATACATGAAAAGAACGATTTTATTGAAGTACCTGAAAATTTAGCTAGATATAGATCTAAAAATAATTAATTTTGTTAGACTATGAAAGTAATTATGTATTAGGATACTCAAGCATGATGAGCAATGCTGCAAAAGGTTTTGACATTCTAACAATCGAGGTCTTATGTAATTATTTTCATTTATTATCCAATAAAATTTTCAGAACTATCTAGCTTTAGATACTTCAACAAAACCATCTTTCCATGTACTTACAATGAGTGCAAAGAGTATATTTGTTCAGAAGAGATTTTTTTAAAAAAGGAACTTTATTTTTAAAAGGTAAACATTAAATAGCAATTTATTAACAAAAAATAAAATAGATTGTATATTTCTCCAAATTATTTTACCTAAAAAGATATGTAATAATTAATATACCATATATTATCTTAAAAATAAATGAAAAAAAATTGTATTATTTGATCACATAAAAAAAGTATTCGGACGGTTAAAAAATTTAACTTCACTGACAAAAAAGGTGCTGTTTCAAAAAAATATTAGTTGATTTAACTAAATACAACGGTCACGGACTGATAAGCAAATATTTATTAATTCAAATAAATAACATGTTTTAAATTACAAGATTTTGTTAATCTAAACATATAAATACCAAAACAAAATATTCTCTACGAACTAAACGCATTTAGTCAAGTTAATAATTTTTTTTTCAGTGTAATCAGGAAAATACGAAACTCTTTTATTTATATTAGGACAGAAGATACTCATAAAATTACTAATTAATGTTTATTTTCTACCAATAAGGTTTTTTTTCTAAAAATTTCCCCTGTATGAATACTTTTTGTATTCATTGTATTTCTTTTTTTTTAATATTCTATTTATTTTATTTACAAAATATTTTACCGATATCTTCATTTACTATATCTGTTTAACTCACTATAAATATTTTCTGTGGCATGTTATATGATCCACGGAATTGTTGTGGTAAGAATTCATTCTCTTACCGCTACCACAGCACAGGAAAATATAGGCGCACGTGCTGTGTGATATATGGTAGAGCTTTTGATGAAATTTTTATAGAAATATGACTAGCGTGGATATCAGCAGGTATAACTTCTTGAAAATATTAAAAAAACTTGCTCTCGGTCTAAAAGCTTTAACACGCTTACGCCTCTGTCCCTTTCTCTTTAAGTTGTTAATAATATATTCCAGAAGCGCAAGAAATAACTTTCTTTTATAAAACTTTGAAGTTTAAATTGGATAAATATCTCAAACTAATACAAAGTCAATTTGCAATACATGAATTCGATATAATAAAGAGAAAGTCGTTCTTATAATTTTATAAATCAATAAACTCGCGGTGTATTTTCCAATTATTGTGGCTACTTCAAACATTTGTATATAACAACGTTGATTTATATCAATAGAAAGTACAATTCACCAATTGTAAAACTTATACGATTATAACGCTAAAATCCATTGTATAGAAATGTGAATTGGCAATGCCGCTATATTTACAAGCCTTGCATCTATTCATAAATTACCATAGTAATACTGATTTATTACCTAGTTATTATTGAAACTGCAATAAACGGTTGTGAAATCAATCAGTTACCTACATATTGCACGAAGTTTGCGATTCATCAGCATTGATTCATCGGAATAAGCCGCGCTACGAAATTCGTCGGCATAAATTCTCCGTGACCGCAGCACAAGTGTCACCATTATCGCAGTACTTACTGCTCTAACCAGGATTAATATTCCGCCTGGGTTAATAACCCAATATTCGCGGACGTACATACGAGCATGTGTAAGCGAGATGCATGTAATCGTACCGGTGTGTAACACGAGCGAGTAACATAATTGGTGACGCAGGGGTGAAAATTACCGCATGCTACCCGATCACCGATGGTATGCAACTTTCTGCATTGGGGAGACACGTCGTAAATCTTTGCGCTGTAATCACGCTACAAAATCGCCAACATTTTTGTTTGACTTTATGTATGATAATTAGGTGACACATGTATAGTCGAACAACAAAGCAGAGTTTTGACCAAAATAGTATAGCACATATAATCTACATTCTCGTCCTTGTAGCCAATTTACTGAGTTTACACACACACACACACACACACGCGCGCGCGCGCGCGCGCGTGTATATAAAGGCGTAACCTTACTAGCCTGTCGAGACTTCTCTCATCAACTATGAGCGTAGATGCTTATCTTTAGAAAGACGAAACCTTTCCTTTAACTTTTGCGTTTTAAGTTTGCGTTTAAATATTTGTAAACTAAAGCATGTTGTAGACAAAGATAACGAAAATTTCATAATGAAGGTAATGTTAGAAAATCCGTCTTGATAACACTCTTGATTGGTACACGTATCTATTCTTTTACACGTGAGATTTAAACATCAATTGATTTGGAATAACTAATTTTTATTTTAAATAACATTGTATAATGTATTATTTGATATCTTCCAAATTCAGTTATTAAAAGATTTATATAAAAATGGAAGAGATCATATAAATATTGTGTTAGCGAGCATTTTCGGAAAATGATATTAAAATAAAATATTCATATTACTAGTGATGTAATAATTAATAATAAATTACTGACGGACTAGTTATACAATGTTACATTAAAACAATTCGAGAATTATACAGAACATTAGTTATAATACATAATAAAATCACAAATCAAATAATTTTAAAAGCTGAGATATCTATATTGTATTATATATTACAGATATGAGTAGCGGTTTATCCTTTGTACTGAAATTCCGTGCAACATTGCGATAATAATTGAATTTGTTGCAAGCAATTAACCTCACAGCAATTTTATAATTGTGGATCTAAATAAATCAAACCATGCATTTGACCAAAATACCATGACAAGACAAGACGTGTGACTGTTACTATTTAATTATATAATGATTCAATGCTGATCACGTTTGATATTTAATTTCACTATTAATCTCTATTCGCTCCCGGATATAGATACAAGCTATGTTATGTAAATTGTTGGTTCTCTTCCGCTCATGAATAGCATAAATTATTCGGTAAGTAATTATGCACAATTCTCTATGGTAATAATATGCGATTAACTAATATTATCGTTATTATGGATATTTATAAATAAATTATACGTAATGAACCATAAGATTCAGAGAGAGAGAGAGAGAGAGAGAGAGGGAAAGGGAGAGAGAGAGAGAGAGAGATTAGAGTGATTGTCGAAGTACCAACAAACTGTCGATTTCATAAAACTGACACTGCAGTTGATATTTATTTTGTAGTCGTTGACCTAAATTATTTCTGTAGGCTAAAAAGAGATGTGGATACCAATACGACGCTAAATATTGATTTTAGCAACATCTTTGACAGATATTTAATTTATAAATGCAAACAATTTTTATTTTACATATCTATTCGATATACTCAGAGAAAAAATAGTTACCTACAATTACCGTAATTTAACAATAATTTATATAAATAGTTATTTTTGATGTCAACTATATATTTTTTAGTAGAACTATAAGTGCAATTATTATTACTAACATTATAACAGTAATAATGATAAGAATTAATGGAGCTCCTAACCGTATCTATAATATTAATTATTTTAGCAATTATAGTCATAAATATCAAACAATTTATCTCCGTATAGTACAGACATGATTTTCGAACTTATTTTATCAAACTACTTTCTTATCAATTTTCAATAATGAAAGTTTCAGTTTGAATAAGTTTTGTGTATCTGTCCATATATAAACGTACAATTATTCAAACTTCGTTCACATACGCGCACACACGTGTATGATAAGAATCGTTATTTCTACATTTTTGACAAGTCGAAAATTGTTTATATTTTTTTATGAACGTGTGTGTGAGCATGGGATTTCTTTTTCGAGAAATATTGATGAATGGTAGCTCGTTCGGCCGATCGGCCATTGTTCATTTTTTTTAGAAAAAAAAGACTGACATATTTGTAGGAATTACAATCTATAACCTACGTTTGTTGCAGGAATAGCGTCTATAAACTGTCTGGCAATTTATGAAGACTGCGAACGATTTTGCAATACCCAAGTTATTACATTCAAACACTGTTAATAGTCAATAAACTGAATAGAACGCAATATATTATATTTAGGGAGGTAATGAAATCTAATGAAAGTTCAAAGTTTGTCAATTGGAAATAATAAGGCCGAAATTCTCTAAAGGCTATAGTACGCTTTAATAATCTATTAATATTTAATAGCTAATTATACTGTTGTCAATCTGAGAACTACACCTCTATCAATATTTTTCACTAAATTTTATTTGGTATGAACATTTAGATGAAGATATAACTATTACTAATAAAAACGTTTATTAAAAAAATTAAATTTTTTATAGATATAATTCTAAAATAATGCATGTACATATTTTGTGTGTGTGTGTGTGTGTTCGTGTGTATGTGTGTTCATGTATATGAATTTTTACGTCATGTTCAAATAATTAATTCACAAATAACAAAAATTCTATCTTTATTTTTCTGTTACATTAATATATATCAATTATCTTTTTATTGAAATATCGATTATCGATTTATGTACTGTTATAGAAATACATCATAGATTTTTATGGTGCATGTAAAATGCTACATGTGGAGTGCAGTGTTTGCCAGCGGTAATCCGGCTTTACATCTCATCAAAATAACAACGCGACATAATACCCGGATAAAATCGAGTTCACGAACGTTTGTGACTCTCGTTGCAAATCGCTCCTGCATTTTGTGCAATGAAAAACTGATATTCTCGTTTACGCTTGCTGTAAATTCATATGTGAATCGTACTCATCGCATTATCTTTTTCCCTTAAAAATAATATTCTTTTCAATATTTTTCAGACTGTCTGATGACATTTTAAATCAAAGCTAAAATTTTTTTGTCATTGCATGGAAATTTTACGTATTATTGATATTTCATTTCCTTATATTAAAAGTAATACAACTAAAAAAAGAATTCTCGAATTATTATCATGAATGAGTTAAAGATGTGTTACACGCATTTTTTAATAAAATGAAAAAAATTTCATATTTTTATATATTGCATTTGAAAGTATTTGAAATAATACAAAAAATTTGACAGCGATTTAAAACTTGAATCAAAAATTATTTTAAGAAGTAGACATGTTTTTAAAAAATAATTAAGATAAAAAATGAAAAAATTTTCATTTAAATTATGAAATTGTGTTGTTAAATATTAAATATTGACTCTATTAAACTATTTCATATTTATATGTATTTTTATACGAAAATATAAATTTCCAGTCACTTTTTATAAAGACTATACCCTTAAGTAAACATCCTATCAATCACCAAAAGTAAATTAACTTCAGAAAAATTGTCAAAATAATCGCAACTCGAAAAGGATGGTTTTTTTAAAGAGTCGTGAAACGACATTGACAAAAAATAATATTTGATCATGTTAAGAATATTTTTTTTGCCGATATTATTTGTTAAATCGCTAATTTTCTGTCAAGTTGAAAAATAGTTTTCCTCTTTTCTGAGAAACTAAATTTTTTTAATTGTGTCACTTTTAAATTGAGTAAGGATGTGGGATCATATAAGTACGTGAAAAAATAAATCATTACAAATAAACAAGAAAAGTTTGTCAAGAGGCAAGGAATGAATTTGTCTTACATCTTGACATGCATGATAAAGAAAGGATGCTGTAATGAGTTTTACTGCGAGAGAGTGTGCTGTTGAGTTAGCGAGCGATAACAGATAACGCGAAATTCGTTCTGGCGTGTACCTGTTCAACCGTAAATAACAGTACGTCAAAAAGGATGTGTCTTAGAGAAGAGAGAAGAAGAGCCTCCATATTCCTGCCACTTCTTAAAATAACACTCGAGTGAAGGCGTTCACATTATCCAATCTTTCCTTCGAGACGAGTGTCTCATCCATTTTAATTTTCCTCTTCGAAAACGCACCATGTGCTCGCATTTTCATCCACTGACGAAATGGCGAAATTGCTTTACTACGCTGAAAATTTAATTTTATCTTCTATTTATTATCAATTGTGGGACACTCACGCTTTCATTCTTCTCTCATTTTTTTTGAAAATGTTGAAAGAATGTTTCTGCAGATATAATTAAAATGATCATATTATATCACGATGACGGATCGACTAAACGACTTAATGTATAATATATTAATTACATATAAAATAATAAATATGCTTACTTACGTTTTATTGTTGAAAATCAGTTACTGTTACATTATTCTTAAAAGTTATGATTCTCTAAAACAAGGATTTCCCCTCACAATGTTTATTGAAAGGATGAAGATAGTAATGCAATATAAGATAGGTGAGCTGCTCATTTAGAAAGCTTTCCATTGATTTCTCAAAGCGACATAAATACGAATGCGTCACAAATGGTACTTTGGAACTGCATTGTGTCTCTTTAACGTGGTCGTCGCTGCGTTCGCGATGCCCGCAGGATGTTCGTCTATTCAAAAGATTCTAACAGAAAAGTACTAGAGATTTAAGTAGAATACGTTTCCGTGAGCATTACGCTGGTCCATTATGCTTGGTTTAGATCTCAAGGAGATGGATGCCTCCACGTGAACACATAGTGAAAAATATGTAGCGCTTGTCAAAACCGACGATGTATATTCTAATGGCAGATATTAAAACCAAAAAATGATACGAGAAATGTTTTATCATTATTGCATCAGTTTTGGAATGAAAAGCAGAGAATTTTTTAAATAGAGTTTCGGAAATGTAGATCGAAAAAAACATTTTTTTTATTAATTTTGAACAAACTTTAAAATTCCAGCTGTGTATGATCTAATTATAAGAGGAGTCTTAATTAACTCGACGTTGTTAGTACTAACTTTAAAAGAATTTCATGTGTACTTATGTGTACTTATATACATGAACATATTAATATCATTTTTTTCAATAAATATTAAATTTAACATGCAACAGTTAACAATTAACAATTTATAGTATATTTTTATTAAAACTAATTTGAAATGCAAGAAATATATTTCGGTTGTATGTATGGTATTTGCTTTTCAAAGTTGACTTTAGACGATTTATAATTCAGGTCAGATTTCAAGATAGAATTCTACATACAATTTTACGTGCCAAAAACATTTTGAAGAATCAATACACACGTTTATACATATTATATGTTAAGATATATATACACCACGCAAGTGCGCGGCATATAAAATTATACTAGAATTCTTTTTTTTAATTCTAACGCGAATTGTAGAGTTCATCTAAGATGAACTTAAGGGGTTATACTACCCAGGCGCACTGAAAAATGAACGTTTTTTTGGGAATTTTTTTCTTGGAAACTATTCAATGGATCATGGAAAATGAAATTTGAGGCTTTATTATACATGTTTTGAGGTATAAAAAAAATTTTTATTATAACTTTTGATACAAAATGGCGTCTTGGCAAGTGGTAAACGGAACATGTGTTTTTTCCGAGGAGCGAATCTGCGTACATCATAACATTCTCCGAACAGCACCTAGAGCAAAAAAAAAAT
>NW_017255996.1:577873-678634 GCF_001594055.1 Mycetomoellerius zeteki
TCCAAAAAAACGTTCATTTTTCAGTGCGCCTGGGTAGTATAACCCCTTAATACGATAAATATTTCGTGGCGGTTATAATTCAGTTGGCACACAGTGTTTGAAATTTTTGCAGGTTGGATGGATACTTAGCGCGTACACTTCGTAAACAAGGTCACTGCGCGTTCGGGCGTAGTGACTTCAGTTAACACGGAACTGCTCCACGTGTTGTCTCTCGGAACGTGATCGGAACAGGATTATATTGTATCCGATTTTCGCTGCTGGTGTCTTCGGGGTATAAATGGCCTAGGTCCTCGTATACGAGGTAAACTTGGCCAGCTCGTTCGCTGCTGGTGTGTGTGAATTTGGATAATGATATCAGAGTGAGGGAGAAAGACTGTTCATTGAGGTCTCTCTCTTTTTTCTCTTTAATTTCTCTTTCTCCCCTCTCCTCTTTCTTTCTTTTCTTTGTTTTTTCTCTCCTCCTCTCTTCTCTTTCTCATGGTTCGATTGAGATAGGAAATTATAAACTGTTACTTCATATTATGGGCGACAATTATTTCCCTAATACCGATCGAAATTATCTCGCCTCGTACTTGGAATTTTCCATCGATTTATCTAGCATTTCCGGATTTAGAGTACGGTATAATACACGAATTATCGGGCGAAATCGATTTAAATAACAAAAACCTGTTGCGATGTGTATTAATCGTTCATTAACAGTTTATCTGAAATATAAAGAATTTTATTTCATAATACATACATATTAAATATTTCGCAGAAGTAATCAGTTGGCGCTCGACATACGTTTTCTTTGATTTTATTCGGTGTACGTAATCTTGAAGTCATTATCTCTCATTCTCTAGTACTTACCTGTCTTCATCGTGGTATTATCTCTCGGTACGCAATCATGGTACCAGAGAATGAAAGATAATTCCCTGAGAATAGTACAAGTTCAATCCTAATCAGATCCGTACATTAATCATGTAATATAACTTCGGCATAATAATCGTTTGAGATTCGTTCATTATGCTAGTTTACAGAACATGGTGGTTAACAAGGGGAATACTGTGTTAAGTGTCTCGGGATCTTTGTATTATACAGCGAGCAACATGTGATCGCATTTAAATGCATTTTCGAAAGTATCGTGTCATACGAGTGCCATGAAGGAATCTGAGAGGAGGAGGAGGAGGCCTGAGAGGTATCAGGCGACACCGGAGCAACATAGAGTATTAAATTGTTTATTATTTAATTTGTTACTCGTAAAATTTACTAAGTTTTTTCGCGTCGCATGCTCCAACATGTTTCAATATGCTCTTACCATATAGCTCCTACTCACAACAACGTGCTTGCAAGAGTGAGAAGGAGCTATGATAGGAGCATCACTGTAAAAACAAGTGTGTTACAAGTGCATTATTTTAACATATTTTATTGTAGTCACTTTTAACACGTCTGTAGTGGTGTAGATTTGCAAGAAACGTGTAAGGTATAACATACTTTTCATGTGTAATGAGTATTACAGTATGCCATATTGAAATTTAAGAATTAATTTCAAGCGAATGTTAATTTAAGACAACGTTAAATTGACGTTTGAATTACAAAATATTTAGTATTTAAAATTACAAATTTTTTAAAAGTAGTTTTTTGTTTTTACATAAAATTTATATCAGAAGAAAATATGAGAGAAACACCGAGAGCGAGGAAACGTCTTGTATGTAATAGGTGTACTCTTACCATCACGCCGTGAACTTAATGTTTATACCACATCATACGTTTACATCACGGTGATTTTCCCGCATTGAAACGAGCGTTTCTACATCGTACAAATTAATTCTCATTTCAGCCACAGTTGCCAAATACGGTTTTTCAGTTTTCGCGTAAATCGCAACACTGCTAGGAATTAACGAATTTTGTAACCGAACTGCGCGGGAATTTTTATAACGAATTTGTATAAATTTGATTTGAACTTGAATTATCTTTGCTATACAAGAAATTTTTTTTATGGAAAGGACAGGCGACCGCGGATGATTAGCGAAGGAACAGAATGTTCATAACTTTGTCTATTCTATCCATCTAGCTTAAATTTCTATTTACTTTCACGCCAAAAGTTTGCAGCGAAGGCTCAAGTGTCGTGTATGAGTTTGCGAAGAGCGACGAAAGCATAAACGGATTTTCCTCCACCCGACATGGCGGCTAAGGACCCGCTATTATTTACAAAAGTTCGCCGTCTTTACTTTCCTTTCTCGCCAAGTCGTATGCCGCTTTTAACGAAGCGAGACGTACGAACTTCGAAGATACATAGCAGAAAGTGCTTTTTTGTGATGTCTTTCTCTTTAATTTTTGCACGTTAAGCTTCGTGAAAATACGTTGTTCGTTCCAAGTCAAATGAGATACGAATTAATCGTATGCAAATGCGTTTGTATTAAATCAACGTGTAATATATATTTACACTATGAACCTAACAATCGGTTGAAAGTATTTTTCAAAGCTGCAGTTACGTGTTTGTTTTTAATTAAATGGACCCGCTCGGGATATTAATATTCTGTTTAAAATCGAAAAATCAAACAGAAAAATGACAAATTAAATTACCATTGAAAATAAAACAATCAAAAGCGCCTATATTTTTTATTTATTAACAAGAACGCACAAATTTTATCACATTGAAAAATTGTCTTGTATAGGATTCATACCAAATTTGTTGAAATAGACTAAAAAATTTATTGCCGCTAGTAATATTTTAACAAATCACTGCTCTCTTGGTCAGTTATTATATAGCAGTACTCGATATGTGTCTACATTGATCAATATCGATCAGATTACACCGGGCTATTTTTCTATTGATAGTACGATATCGCGAGATCATATTTTTTCCTCACGGCGAACCGATGCGCCTCTGGATGCTTCACAAGCACGAAAAGCGGAGGATGCGGACGATGCTTCAAAGCGGTGATAAATCTCATGCTACGTGATCGAAAAAAAAAATCTCGTTTCTATCCGAGAAAAATTTGCCGCGTAATGGATTCCGATCCTTTTGTACGCCGAGATTGCGCGTGTCCTACGCACGCCACACTCTCTTTTTTTCGCATCAAATTGCGAGCAGAGAGAAAGGCAGAAAAGAGAGAGAATCAGAAATTCGTACATATGCCCTTACACACATTCCGCAGTTTTCTTTTCCAATGCGTCATCATACAGCGTTTCGCTGTTGCCATTTCATTACAAAAAGAAAGTCATTCGTTTTTTCGCATAACTTCAATTACCGCGATTTTATTTGACATGCTTGCAGCGCGTATATGTGATACACTGGTATTGAGCTTCGTTTTTCATTGGAGACAATTCATATTCATTAATACAGCAGAATTATTTCAATGTAACAGAAAGAATAAAAACGATAAAGGAAATTTTACGGGAATATCAAAGAGCTGCAGTTTGCGGTAACTTTCAAATATTTGAATATTATTAAATATTTGTCTTTGTACAAAGTTTAAACTACGTACCTACTTATAAATTGAATAGTGCTTGTCAGAGATATTTTATTTTTGTTAATTATTTATTTACAAAATAAAAATTGAAATATGAATAATCGCGGTTTGATTATTTATAGAACGTGTTGACAGACGACTAAAGGAATTAGATAAACTGAATAGTGAAAAAATTGGAAATCTTATAAGAGATATAAATTGCTGTCTATTTCAAGAACTGTAGTGTAACCCAACTCTGCTGGATGATATCCGAGAAGGATCTTAGAAATCACTTTTCTATCTTCATGTTCTTCACATTCTCAGAAACACTACGCTGCAAGAAGCGCGTTATATAATATGTGTCTGTGTCATATATATATATGTTTGTAGGTACACACATACACAATAGATTTTCAATTTCAATTATCGATATTGCGATATTGACGGGCGCTTATCCGTAGGTACTCTCCACCGCATTCTCCCTGGATTTACGTTGGATATTTTCCGCGCGTAATTAATTCGACCTAGTTTAACATCACATCGCTCACTTACCTGGAGATTGGGTGGGCAATGGTCGAGAAGCTCCAGCATGTGCCTGATGTTCTGTGCGTCCTGTATCACGAAATTCAACTCCATGTCGAATTCACCGCCTACGAGCTGGAAAAAAAAAATAACTCATTGAAAACATTGATGTACAACCATGTAATCCGTAGAGTATTTTACTCGTAACAATGCTGACAAACAAAGTTCATTTTAACAGCATGTACATTATTGGCTTTTCTGTGTTCAAATTTATGAGATAGTAGTCATAAATAGTAACTCTGGGCGCAAACAGATCGGAAGTTCCAGAGGTAGAGGTACCGTCAGTATTTAATCGCGGCAACGTTACTAACTGAAAGTCTCATCGTTCGATACCCGGATGTACGTCAAACGAATGATTAGGTAACGCTATTCCGTTACATCTAAATCCGGATATAGTTCAAGCGCAACAAATAATATTTTGACAAGCAATCGTTGATTACTTTATATGTATCAGTATTATTAATATTAATTGATAGGTGCACATACTTCCCGAATTTGAATGCAGTATCGCTTTTGTACCTATTGAATTTCTTGGTTCATTAAATATGTTTCATGTCCAACGTTGAAAAACAATATCCGATTTGCGCGATACGCATAAAATGAATTAATATCGGCATTTTATAATATATGAGCGAGTGAAATTTGCATTGGATTATACATATATTACATCTTTTTAAGAGCATTACAGTATCGCTCGTTATTGTGCATAAAAAAAATTAATAAAGCCATTCCCAATTCACGTTTTTCATTCGTCCGAAAATCTATGTAATATATATGCATGATCCACATTGGACGATTCGAGACATTTGACGAAACTGTATATTTAAATACGTATATTTAAATTGACCGTATTAGTAACGATGTAGTTTTAGGAATATTTCAAACGCTACAGACAAAACATTTTGGACACGAAAAGTTTACGGGCTATGTCCATTTGTGGTTCTTCTTCTTACTGGGACGACTTATATATAACCGAACGGGAAGTGCTGCCTCTGCGGAGAGAGCGTAATTTCCGGAGAAGTATCTTGCGCTCATCCTCTGCGTTTCTCCTCTCTCTCTCTCTCTCTCTCTCTCTTTCTCTTCTTTCCTTGCTTCGTTTTCTTCCAAACTGATATCGATCATGAATTCCTTACGGCCATATCTGTGTCTACGGGCGAGGTCATGACCAATTTTTACGAGCGTCGATAGCTCGTAAAAATTCATGACTTACGCAACCGTTTATAAAACAGATTGTACCGGCAATTGAAAGTGGAGCTTATCCCGGTTCAACAGTTCCGATCAAATGGTACATCAGATCTTAATTTTACTATACCTCCGTTTCCGAAGAGTTGTATTGTAAGCTGGGAGATTGGCCCGAAGAGCAAAGAGTGCTGGGTTTCGTTCTACATTCCGAAAGAATATTTCTGAAACTATTCTTCTGCGAAACACGTGAGAGAGAGAGAGAGAGAGAGAGAGAGAGAGAGAGAGAGAACGCGAAGGTAAACTTTCCGCAAGAAGGAATGTTACTCTTTTACCAAACTTCGCGACTAATACCGCATTTGGCGCCGGTAAAACGTAAAACCAATGTTGGGAAAATAGAATTGTTACTGAGGCGCCGTGTCCGATAATGGCATGCTCGGACTTTCTTGCTTTTGCACTTTTATGGTTTACCGTAGCGTTCGATAAGCTCATGTTGCACGTAATAAGATGACAAAGTTTGCCACTCGATCTAACTCTCGAAACTAAAAGCCGTAGTAATTTCAACAAACATTGCATTTCACTTGACTCTACATAAATCATTTCTGTGAACGGATAATCTGACGACGACTGATACGACGGTAAAATCATAACATAATATTTACGATCGATAGAATGTTAGCGTTACTGAATGATCTGTACAAAATTAAATTAAAATTTTATCATAAAATAAATTTATGAGTCGAATTGAAATATATTTTATATCGAATTATCCTTGATGTTATTGACAAAGAAATCATTCGCTTTTCGGCATATCTTTTTTGATATTAATAACATTTTATAAAATTAATATTAATAGAATTTTGATATTAATAATATTAATATTAATAGAATTTCGCTACAGTTCTGTCGCTATCTCCGACGTTTACACGAATAATTACATAAGATTAGATTGCCATAAAGGGAGAAACAGAATTTTCAAAGTACTGCCGCTTGGCGTGCTTCCAACTATTTATAACGCAATTACAGACTTGCATATGCGATGTACTGAGGATATGGAGAATGTCTGGAATTTAATTTAATTCTTTTTTATATTACATTCGCTGCTAGCTCTCGAATTATCAAAAATTAAAACGTTTAAAATGGCGTATTATTTAATTATACATTTCTATTAATGGAAATATCTTGCAATTACGTGACCAATTTATATAACGATAATACTTTCTATGAAAAATGAATTTTTGTCATTAGAAAAATTAATCAGAGATTTTATATGCAACCAATTTGAAAATACTGCAAACTTGTCATTATATAAAAAAGCTAAGATAGAGATAGATAGGTAGATAGATAGATAGGTAGGTTGGTAGTAGTGTGTCCAGTGAATACACCTAATATTCGAATAAATGAATAAAAAATGAATAAAAATACTCATTCGAATACACTTCTTTTTTATTCGTCAAGAAACAAATAAATACTTTTTCATTCCATTTGAATGAATATTTTTTTAATATAATTATGAATATTTTCGTTTCGTATTCACTTTTAATCTGTATCATCTGCACATAGCTTGCAAAGCCTGCAAGTGAAAACAGAAATCTATAAAAACAATGACTACGATTACACCGTGAGCTTAGACCGCGACCTACACGATGGGCGTCCTTGTTTAACCTATAGATTAAACAAAGACATTTTTATGGGAATAAATAATATATCTTAGAATTTAATGTCCACAGACCATAATGATCGAGCAAGATATCTTATAAAATATTTATAACATTACTATGATGTAACCGGAATTATATCGAAATATGTATGGCGCTCTATCAAATAGATATTTATAAATAAAAAATGTATTGCTTTCTAAAATATTTTACAAAATTTCTAAGTTTCCTTCATAAAAACTGAATATTACAATGACAAAAATAAATAAAATTCATTTTTTTTTACTTAAAGTTATCAAACGGTTAAAGAGTAACGATTGCTTATTGGAGCTTTCTTTATCAGTTTATATTTTGTTTGAATGAATATGAATACTCGTTAAATATTCATAGTTTTTTTGTGAATAAATATTTTTTGAAAACCCAAAATTTTGAATGAGTTCATTACATTTTTTTTAATGTGAAAATTTTGAATAAATACAATTCGAAGCTCAATTATAAATTTTTGTACTCATCGGGCACACTAGTCGATAGATAGAGCGTATATTACGATTCTAGGATGAACTCTTTAAGAACTTACGCAAAAATATAGCATTGTGACAACGAAGAGAAAATAAAATAACAAAAATTAAATAAGTAAAAAACAGAGAGAGAGAGAGAGAGAGAGAGAGAGAGAGAGAGAGAGAGAGAGAGAAGACATGATGTATAAATTAAAGTTTATATTGTCACGTATCGGTCATTTGCGAAAATCATTGATTCTTTAAAGAAAATAAATCTTTGCATAAAAGAGAAGGGAGGAAGAAAGATAAAGCATATTATTGCCGATAAAGAGGGTTCAATACTTTCAAAGCAATTTTTCGAACGATCCATATCACTTGCGCGAATCTTAACAGCCAATGCCGCGCCGTGCCGAGAATCAAAAGAATAATCGAGCGACGTTAAAAGATATCTCGATCCGCAGTTCGATCATCGTCGTACCATCGCATTGGATCGCTGTTTTAGAAAAAGTAATTTTTTATAAAAATAAGTAATTTTATTTATATCCCTTTGTGATTTGACTTTGAAATTTATAAATTGAACGATACAAATGTATTCAGATGTAAAGTAGTCCTATACTATTACACCTGCTCTTTTATTATTTCAAGTCTTTGTATGTAAATGTCTCGTATTCTTCTTCGAGTTTAACAATTCCTTTTTGGCTCTATATTCCTATTTTATGATGCACAAACGAGATACGTAATACTCTCGTGTGCTAAATCCAAATAACGTACGTTATAGATATATACAACCAAAAGAACGGGCGGACAAACGAAAAGTGAGTCTCAACCGGTGAATTAAGGTCGGCTGGCAGAGCTGACCGCTAATTAGATACCACTCGCTTTTACACCTACATATTCCTTTGACAAAAACAGTTACGCAAAGCACACAGCGCACGTCTAACTTGCATATTCGACACTGATATTCATTAAAGAGTTCCGAACTTACAAAGTTGGATATTTAAAATCATTTTAAATTGGCAATAACATTATTTAATAAGCCTTTTCAATATCATTTTGCAATGAAAAGATTTCAAAGTCTTTCTACAAGCAAAATATTATACGCATTCGCATTATTATCTAACTATTTTACATAATAAAATATATGACAACAATATTATAGTCAGTGAAAATTACTACGTGCAGTTATTTCCAATTAATTTAGTATTCTCCTATCGAAATTTAATAATATAACTTGAAACTCTCCTTATAGATCGTTAAATGAACTTTATTATAGTGCGCTTTGCTTTATGATGTAATATAATTATCGATGCAGAATGCGCAAATAGATTTTATTGGAAAATCGATTTACTATTGAAAGTCAGTCCTTATTTGTGGTGTACAAAGCACGATGCGAACGTGTTCATGCTGTTTGTGTGAAAAGTCTTTATCGAGTTACTGCAGAGACAAATCCTGTTTGTGAAATTTTAGATATCCTCCATTTGCTCTGAAAATGCATTTCCCTTGATTTTATTTATTTGTACATTTTTTACCTTAATTCATCCTTAAACGTGAGAGAGAAAGATCTTGATACGAGAAGATGATACATCCATGTTTTAAAATTAGTGAGATTAATGTAATTAATATAATTAAAAATGTAATGTAAGTATAATAATGGTAAGAGTTTATATATGTATGTATACGAAAAGAATAATTTTGTTGAAGTACAAATTTAACTATGTACACAGATTTGAAAGTAATTATGTTTGGACCATTAAAATAATTACGTAGCTTCAACTGGTTAGAATGTTAAAACTTTTTGCAACATGACAAACACTTAAGCGTTCTACATATTTTAGTCCAATAACAAAATTATTTTCTGTACCTAACTAAATTTTTAAATACTTTAGCAAAACTGTTCTTTCCGTGTATATAATATAATAAATTATACAAAAACATTGCACATGAATTTATAATTTTATGATCAATATATTGAATGTTTACAAAAGGAATGTGCATTTTTAGGAAAGTATGTATGGCGCTCGTGCAACGTGAGGTTTACATACATATATCATCTTGCGAAAGCTCCGAGGATCACGGGCGTTATATCATTTCTGTCAGAGTAGGCAAGCACGTCTAACGGATCGACGAGCACGCATCTACTTTGGGATGTCATTAATCTGCATCGAGATCTGCATTTCAATCACTAGATGATACGGTCCACTGTTCTATGTGCTCCGGTGAGACTTCCGCGAGATCTCCATCGGCTGTATTTACATATCGGTACAAGGGGTTATAGTTGCACGTTCTGAAATGTCAACTCTGTGACAAGTCACCTCTGGGGAACGTAACTCTGACAATATGAGTGCTGCATTTGAATTTGTAATACCATATGCGATGACACGCGTGTGAGTTACATGTCGTGCATACATGTCGAAGTAATCTCAGCCACGTTAACTGCAATGCAACTGCGTAAAACACGGCACTTCATCGTTCGTTTAATCTCGCTGAACGTAGTTCCCGGAAGATATTTCCGAAATATTTCCTCTCGATTCTTTTTCATAGATTCAGGTCATATGAAATAACGATAATTGCTTTCTTTCACTCACATCCGATTTCTTTCATTTTACTGACTTTGATACATGATGCTGTAATAATACGTCGTTCAATTTATTACTGCAATTCAATGTCTCTATACAAGTGAGCCTTACAATTGATTATTTTATTAAAGTGAAAAGTTGAAACTGTGAAATATGTGCCACGTGTGTGTGCCATATTCGAATTGCTATAATCGAATCGTTTATGTTACGTTGTTTTCTTTGTTTCATGGCCACTCGATTCAACATGGGAAATTCTCTTCGGAATTATGCGCCAGGGGTTATTTCGGTAGGGCGTAAACTGTCCTGGATTTCAGACCACGTGCCTATTACTGTTCACCCTATCTTGCCACTTTACGACTTTTGGCGACATTTGTCCGTAGTGTAGGGAAGTAATTTGCTCCCTTTGTTATGAAATTGGAGACTTCATTGTTAGCACGACTCCCTTCTAAACATTTCACTGCGTTACAACAGCGTTATTGTATTTCCCAATTGAAATAATCACGAATATTAATCAAGAATTACGTTTACTGTAAATATTAAACGTATCAGAAATTACACATATTTGTTTATCAAATAATTACGCAGTGATATTTTAGCTTAATTAAAAACACATTTTTGGTAATATGTTTATAATTATTATTTTACACTGTTTTAAATTTTCGGCGTCAGCACTTGCTATGAGTAAAATATGAATTCAAAATGTTGCAGAGTTGTATGCTTTTATGTATTCTTATTTATAATACACAACACGGTCTTATCTCTCCATTAAGAAATAAGAGAAGATGCACGAGTAGGAAATCCGACATTTCGGATGAACTATGTAACGTTCCTCTCCGCCCGTCCCATTTTCTTACGTTCGTATACTGCTTCCGCTCTAATATTCATATTTACCTCGCGTTTCTTCTTAATTAGACCGCCATCTTGGATGGTTTTAAATTCGCAAGCATTGTTCTTTTCGCGATTCATATCTTTTAGTCACCAGGTCACCGATAAATTTTTACCGGGATGTCGCGCGCTGTAGATTCTCAGGCTTGCGCGACTTTTATATACATGTATATATATATGAAAAAAAGGAAAAAACAATTAATAACTTCCTTTCCTTTCTGCAGCAACCACACAAATAGTGAAAACAATTGATGGCTATTTAACTCTTAACTACCTTGAATAATTGGAGAAATATCCTCGTTTAATCACGTATTCCAGATAGATTATATGAATATCACGAGATGCAAAAATTAATTTATTGAAAATTTAGAACAATTTTATGATTACTCATGACATTATATATAAAAGCAAAAATATTTACATTAAAGTAATTATAAAATTTATATTATGCAATGATTGAATGTTATTTTGTCATAGTATTGTAACAACTTGTTTGATTCGCGTTAAGACATGATCGGGATGGATCGAATAACAATCGAATGCCAGATAAGCATGCAATTATAGCTCAGAGTTAACGTGTTAGCACTCCAGAGATCGACTTTTAGATTCGAATATCTCGTTGATATCTCATATGTGTTTTCAAAAATGTACGCGTATAAATATACAGCGTATTTCAAGCATGATGAATGTATGATGTAAATATGAGAATAAAAAATATTTTATTTTTGTGTTTCTCATATTTATATCATATTTGCATGGTATTTTCTATTTTACTAAATACGACTGCAATATTTCGAATTACAATCGATTCATCCATTACGGATTGAATGATTTAATGTAGCGTAAAGTTACTGTAAAGTTTTGCACATTTATGTATTATATCTATTTGGAATTATTTACGGATATTATCGTGTACGTTTTGCAACGATAAAAATTTCATTATTGAAGCGCGAAGTTTTCGTCGGCTCTCTATGTTGAGTACACGTAACTCGGTAAAAACACCATACAGTTGTTAACTACGTACTTCTCCTCAAAGAGAACAAGTATGTTACGTGGGGGCGTTTGTTACATGTCGGAGCCTTTGTGAAAACGGAGTTTCCGACGTAGTTCTAGATCCAGTAGCTTCCCATATCACGTTTCAACTATGTCGGTGACAGTACATTGACTCCGATGGAGCGGAACGTGATGTCATTTTGAGGAGACCAAAATCACAGACTATCGAAACTATCCGGAACAATCCGATAAGTAACGTGCATTGCGTTCATTACAGATTCCTGTAACACGGAGGTCAGCTATTTATGAACAGTACAAAGGAATTCCGCTGCGCTAGCCACGTTTGTAAATAGATTGGGTCGTTAGGTAAGGATTATTAGTGAATACATCAAGCGAATTAATGGAATGTCATTCTACTATCAGAGCTTTCGTTATGCAGGACATGTGAATCGATGAAAAACAAGAATTTTACATATCCACGAATTTAAAAATCTCCACTATAATCAGTCGTGCGTAACGTAACCAATTTCAAAATGTCAGAATGCATTTAAATGTAAATTTTCTCGTATGCATAATGCTCTAGTCGAAAACACGATAAACAATAATGACAATGCGTATGCTTCATTACGTATGTTTGATTGAATCGAGTCATTGTTTATTCAAGTATGCAGGAAACCACAGTAATGATAGTTATAATAATCATTTCAATAACTCTCTAAAATTTTGCATAATTCGTTACTGTTTATGTCGAAATTTCAGCGAAGCGTGTATTGGTATTTCGCTCGTTTTCTCTGCTTATTCGATATGAAAGGAATTAATAGAATAAATTTTCCGTCATAATTGGATCACAAGGCATTGTCACGTAAACACTCTGTCACTTTCTAGTTTGGGCTAACACATACCGGACTCTGATATTCGCGCTGTCGTCAGATGTCCTCGAACATGCATCAGAGGACGTAATCCGAAAGCGTCTCGAGCCGTTGCGCTGGTGTAAACTATCCGATTTGCATTCGGAGTAATGTAGAAGTCGGGGTCAATCTCACGATTCTATGCTGAATGTCCGCTTGCCAACAAATCCCCAGTTGGAATCATGTTTGGTAAATGTCTCTCCACATCGTGGAGAGTGTCACGAAAGTGAGATCACGAATCGGGTTTCCGCATGTCTGACATTACAATTAACAAAGCAATTATTGTCAGCTGTTACCCTTAAATAACATGAACATTGTCTTCTTTCCATTTTCGAGAATAAACAAGATTATAATGAAATCATGCTTCAATTATTCATATTTATTATCACTGCAAATCTAAGTATAAAAAGTAACTACGATATACCTACGTATGATTAGTTTTTCGTAAAAATAACACTATATTACACGTTTAAATGTGTAAATTCATTTTTGTATGCGGTATAATTATTATTTTTACACGAAAAACCAATCACACACATATATTCTAGTTACTTTTTACACACATGCAGCGATAATATCAAAATTTTTAGAAATCGCTTAATTAACTATTCAATTTGATATTTGCATAAAAAAACTTATAAATTAAAGTAATATTTTAAGATAATTGAAAATCACATAGCAATCTAAAAGAAATGAAATAAAATAAAAATAATTTTGGAGAAAAATATTTACTAATTCTTTTTAGATTCACTCCTTCAATTATGGTAATGAATGGAAATATAATTGAGAAGTTCTGTTACGATAATTATTAACAGTCAAGTATTAATCTGACGGGTGTCGCCAATGTCATCTCTGGAACATATTAGTCCTTTCTCACATCCCGTATTCTACTTAATACTGTTACCGTTCGTATTCATGTACGGCAAACGACGACGGTGGCACTCACTCGGAGACGTCTCCTTAATTAATGAAACTTATGACATTCTACCGCAGATTGCAGTATTTCTCCCGTTAACAAGAATTCTACGCACAAGTGATGAAGAAGTCGTAAACAAGTCAAATAATGACAGTGCTATATTTCTCCATTGGAGTTCTACCATTTTCTCTCATTACTGTTATTGGTAATATTCATTAGAGGGAATAGAAAAGGAACTGCTCGAAATTATCAAGGAAAAGCATAATACAAGAGGGAGTAGAAATGAGAATGGTCGTGAGAGAAATCAAGCGCGCGCGGTATTTCGTTCATGCGGGATTCCATTCATCGGTAATGATACCTCTTTTGTGCCTGATGAAAGCTCTGATTCCGCGATTAGTTCCGAATATTTGGCAAGGCAAGTATGGATAATGACTCAAAGTGCAGAAGGCTTCCTAAAATAGCGTTCGCATATTACATTGTATCTTTGTGATGATTAGTTTTGATTTATAAACGATGTATAATATAAACTATTTTCTTATTTACATAAAAAAAAACCGATTTTGCTAAAGTATCTAAAAATTCAGATAGATACAAATTTGAAAATAATTTTGTCGAACTTTTAAAATAATTATATAGTAGGAAACTCAAACGTGATAAGCAGTGCTGCAAAAAAAATTTAATATTCTAGCAACCAGTTTCAGCGTAATTTGTTTCTTACGTAATTGTTTTGATAATCCGATAAAATTTATTTTCAGCTTTACATATATCTAGCTAAAGTTTTAGATATCTCAGCAAACCATCCTTTCCGTGTATATAATTGTATGTGCGTGTGACGATTCATTGATGAGATGATAGAAAGAGAGAAATTCATTTTAATCCGAAATGAAGCTTTTACCAAGTTTCATCAAAATCGGAAGTGGATGGTTTTTAGAACTTTATCCAAAAGTATTTCGCTTGCGAGTGAAAACTTGGACAGACTCAATAGAGGATAAAAGAGGTCTAGAGTATATAGAAAAGTCAGATTGCTTTTCGCTCTGATAAAGTGAACTGCAATGTTCACGAAATGTTAGCACTTAACGATGTTCAAGACACGAAGATAATCCGCAAATCGTGTAGCTTCTTTGAAGAAAATACCCGTGAAAGCCTTAAAAGTATTATACAGAAAAATATTACTCTCTTATGGAAAAGTCTAAAGTTCCTCGACACACTCACAAAAAAAATGTTCTATTCTTTAGTCATATACCCTCTTGATTCTAGCGGATTTTCCTCTAATATACGGCCTCAAGAAGAGTTACTCTAAAATGTAAAGAAACATCGTATAACTGAGATGCTGGATTTAAGATTGCAATCCTCTTAATGCTAGAAGAATCATTTAACGACATGTACATTATCCCAGTAAAAAGCTTTTATACATATAATTATATATAAACGGTTAATTCAGTTTTATTGTTAAAATATTATTGATTAGCATCATATTCCAAAATGAACAAAAACAGATCTTTCAGAGACTTAGAAAACATATTTCGAAATAATTTTAGAATCTCTAGGAGATTTTCCGATTTGCATACGCCTTCTTATAGAGATCTCTAACTCTTAGATATTTTCTTCTTACGAGTAATGCGTCCATTTTGTGGCGAAGCTGCATATCTCTTAGCATATCCTCTTATTTCAAGAATCTATTCAAGTTACTATAGTGGAATTTCCTATAGAGAAATTTACCCTTGACGTAGCTCATGCATCCACTTTTTATATGAATACATGTTATATATAGATACAGGCATGTGCTTCATGTAAGATTTTTTGCTTAAAGAAAATGTTAAGAGAAATTTCCTGCTTATCAGTAGAACATTTTTTTTGTGCTATATATTCTGTCCAGTTACGAATAGTTGCATTTTAGGACGATAGGAGTTTTCAAATAAGTGTGCTGAGTTCAAAAACGTGAGGTATTGTTCTTTCGGTAAAAGTAAAAAAATTCCAGGATGCTGAAGAATGTTAGCCAGGCATAAAGATTAATCAATGGAACATGAACAGAAAAGAAATCGACGAAAGATTAACATTTAATAATATTTCTTCTTCTGTTGATTTAGGACATGCAGCGTTTCATAATATGTAAACGGTTTAATTAATGAAAGATAATGCATTTAAACTACGTGCGATATTGCATTCAATATCGTTTAATTATGCGAAGCTCATCGTTTTAAATAAACTGTTAATTACGTACTAATGAGTTTGTGTCACGATGAGAAATGAGAATTAGTTTTAGTTAAAACAAATTGACCTTTAATTATTTTGTTGTGAGGTGTATTACAAATAACACTAAATCTGTTTAGTTCTCGTCTATATTTTATAATTAGTAAGTATAATATTTTCCGTATGTTGTGTTTATTCTGTTAATATTACAATGATTGACGCAGCGAACAAAATGCCGGAAAATATCGTATTTATATCACTGCCGTTTCAAATCGGAGTTAAATATATAAATCTTATCTCTAAATTAATGTAATTAAAAATTATTATGAACATTATTTGTATTGTTGAAGCTTGTTTGCACACCATTCTACATTATGCATTTTTATATTTTTAGTTCCGTTTCCACTTAGTAACTTTCCAACATTTGCGCGTTCAATAAAATTTATCGTCATCCAACTGTATTACGGCGTGACATATATCTCTTTCAACTATCGTCTTTACATGTCAGAACAACAGAAAATGCTCGATAATGTGACACGACACATAAAGTAACGTACAAGTTTCTAGATTTGACATCAAAGAGGCATGCTCTGTTGTGTATGTTGATTGCGAGCGACAAATCTCCATTCACACAATTCTGGCCAATGCTTTGAGTTAATGGATTAATTAAAATAAACGCGAGGACGCCGGTTACTGGTCTGTCAGATTGATGCATGTCTGTCGCAAAACTATGTATGTCATTATTTACAGTGAGTTGACATGCTTCGTATCGAGGACCGAGTTCCGTGTTAAAATCGATTGCATGCTGCCGCTCCTGTTTTCGCATATTGTCCGTTCCCACGTATGGTTAACAATCTGTCCCTCCCACACTCTTCCTTGATGAGCTAGTTAATTTTGAGATTTGAAAAATGGTTGACTTAAGCAATTACAGATTTGGAATATTTTTGTTATAGATGTACGTGAAATAAAGTTCATGTTGACAATATTATATATTTAATAAATATACTTTACCTTTTTTTAAATCGAAATAACTATAAATTTTTACCAAAACATTCATGCAATATAATGAATAGTCTTATGTATAGTTCATTTGATTTTATAAACTCATAGAAATAATTGATATATATGGCATGAACGGAGGGAGATAGAACACACAAATATAAACTGAAATTTGAACTGACAATATCACGATAGCCAGTTCATCCTTTTCGCATCAAGGGTTTCATACTCATCAAAGGATAATGACGATGTCGATCGATCTAATCCGTTTGGGTACTTCGCCCATAATTGAACGTGATTGGAATGACTCATCTCGACGCAATGAAATTTAGCGATCCAATACGTAGGCAGCCTGAGGTCTGTTTGTGTTTCTCGTTGTTAGCACTGTCGGCTACACATGGATCATTCATTCTGAAGTAGGTACAGTGCTTGCAGTGTGGAGCAATTTCCAATCGATAGGGACCTCTCAGATAGATACGCTCCATCGATCCATTCTCTTCCTACGCTTCGTATACAAAACTGGCATTATCCTACCTCATTGTAAAATATTCAGACTTATTTTCTAGAATGTGTTAAAAAATCATTCGATTTTTATCGGATCAAAAAGATTGTAGATTATAATACTTTTTAAAGAATGATTTAAAGAGCTAAACAATTTGAAATTGATATTGTAATTATTCTTTACAAAAAATTCTTCAATATAAAAAATATGGATGTAGATATATGAATATATTATAATAATATTATGGATGTGTTAAATATATAATTTTTCTCGTGTTAATATAAACACTAACATAATGGATTTAACGTGAATTTAATGCTATAATATGAAAATATGGTGTTAAATTCGCACCATGTTGGTATTTATATCAATTACTTGAGAATCATATTAGCAACGCATGGTGTTAAATCTACAATCATATTTTTAAAAGTATTTTTTCATTAAATTTATTAAGCTACAAAGCTCTCAAAAATTTTGAAGCAATTAGAAAATCCGAAAATATATATAGACTAATTTGTTAAGTTGAAATAACGTTCATTCCCTACGCGGGTAAAATATGCGTAGGGGAAATCTGGGGGCAAACAAAACCGAGAGCCGCGGCATGTTGACGTCATGAGAGCGCTCGCCGAGCTTTTCAGAAGATCGAGTGCCGACAGGGAAGCGAGCGTGGGCGGTCGGCTTAATTGGAGGTGAGAGGGAGATCATAATTTTACGTCGCGACATGAGGGCACCGACGTCGGGGTGCCAGTAATTTGTAACCTGCGTGCTTTGAGAGGACTACGCTGCACCGACGGACTGCAAGATCGCAGCATTAGCAGGAGGCAGCCGTGCGTGGCATCGCATAATCGACTTCGACGAGCCATGATCAGACGAGTAATCGACGGGTTTCAATTCAGAATGCGAAACATTTGCGCATGAATATATTTAAGCCGGGTCTAATTTCTGCACTAATACTGAAGGATGTATTAGATCCTCATATATTCTCAAAAAATGTCTGAAATGGGGAAACTTTTTTTTTTATACTTTCCTTATAAAAATGAATATTATATACATATGAAATAGTTGAACGAGGTCAATATTTACAACATTTAACAATATAATTTTATAGTTTAAATGAAAATTTTCTCATTTTATCTTAATTATTGTATTTTTTAAATTAAAAAATTTTTTTAAATAATTTTTAATGTAGGTTCTAAATTGCCGCCAAACTTTTTATGTTAAACTTTCAAATACAATATAGAAAAATTTGTAATATTTTTCATAATTATTTCATTTTATTAAAAAATACATCCTTAACACGAAATGTTACTTTACCGAAACGTACGAAAACTTGGAGAATCCATGAAAGCTTGTGACTTTTACAAATTTTTATGCGGAAATACATTTCCATTTTTATATTTTTTATTTTCAATATCTGAAAACTCCGGAACATTAATAGCTATCTTGCTAATAAAGCGAACTATCTAGCGAACTAACAAACGATGACCTCCGTCACTACTATAACTGTGATCTATAGATAGAGTTGCTCATATCTATGCATGAAATGGGAAGTCTCTGACGTCATTAGAATTCTAAAGGAATTGGTCGCATGTTATATCATTGAAGATATAAATTACTACTTTGTTTACGTAAAAATTATATTTATTTACTTATTTATTATTATTTTATAAACAATATCTTATCAAATATCTTTTATGTCTGTCCATTAATCTTCACAACGTATGATCAACATTCGCTGTTAATGCGTATGCAAATAATTAATTAAGGTATATTGACATATGATGCAATGACGTTGAAACTATTTGCATAAAGAAGATCGATTCGGCAAGCAGAGAACCAAGTTCTTATCGGGATGTACATCCAATGCCAGTTTACACTAGGTATTGGTGCTGACAGTTTGCTTTCGAATTCAGGACGCAACGGTTGTATTTACTAGAACGTCAAACGAAAGTATAGAATGCACTCTGTTCGACTTTTACAATTTTAACGTGTCTAGTTTGTAGCATCTAGGACTTTCCCGACTATCGCTGTGCAAATAATCGCGTATGCATGATTTCAATATTCACGAATGCGTTATTTATTCGAAACGATTCAAAAATACTCCTTTTATCAAAGAAAATATATCGCATAATCTTAAATATTATATAACATTTAAATAATAAAAATACCTACTTTGAAATTACAAGCTCTAAAATTGAATTAAATTAAATGTGTTTCTTATATTTAATAACGATTACGACAAAAAATTGTAACGAGTATTAATTGCAAAAATTTCAGTGTTACAAATTAAAAGCACCCACTACGTGCAAAATACGTAATTCGTTGTTGAATTATGAAAAAGTTTCGGACATAAACAAATTAGAGCTCAACGTAATCCCACGTGTACACTAATTACTCGAATTTCCGGCAATTCCGACAGTTTCATATTTCTATAATAGTAGAAACTTTATTAATACGTGGATTTAATCAAAATACTCCAAGAATAGTTTATCACGCCTCGGAAATTACAAGCGTCATACAACGCAGAAACAATTGATATTCATCATACTAACCATTATATTCTATACTTTTTTCCCCTCTCTTTTTACTTGCACGCTTCGGCAATGCCATTTTCATTTCTACGCGGTGGGAAATTCCGCAGAGCGCTAACGGATGATAACGAGCAAATGTGAGTAAAGCAAACCGCAGATTTAATGATGAGAGTGCTGGTGTCGACGCGCAGTTGTGCGATTCATTTAGCAATAAATATTCGCTGTGGTAACAATACAAAGCTAGGATTGTAGTTCCGTGAAATATATTTTCTGTGCATTTTATTTTAGATAACGAAAGATAACGTAGATACCCATAGATACTTGCAATATATATTCCATGCACGATTTTGTAACTCTTACAGAATTCCAAAATCACATCATTTCGTCATGTAAATGGCGCATTCTAGATCGCATATGTCGAGTTGCATTTCCGGCGAAAATCGCACAGATGCATTTAACGATTTTATTCACGAACTTGTGACACAACGCCATATTCTTATCGCATTGCGTCACAAGGTGTGGCCGGGATTGTTTGCAATGTCCACCATGAAGTATGCGAGCGATAAAAGCGACGGGAGGAAAGTCGACAGGAAATGCGTAAAAGCAGTAGGCGTGAATTGTGCATGCGAAAAAGGTAAAAGAAGGGAATATAGCTGTAGGCACCTACAGGTTACAATGCAAGCGCAGACACCGTACTAGGAAGTCGGCGAGATGTAGGAAGACGACGGTTTGTCTCTGAGGGAAGATCAAACGGAGCGCAAGGTCCAAAGGCTACATCTACCATCCAATAGCCTTCTCCTTTCTTTTTAGAATCCTTTTCCTCCGTATTTCCTACCGCTTCCATCACTGACGCATCCTATCTACTATAGTCTGTTCTTTTGAATGACCGTTCCATGAACGAGTACAAAATCTGATTTTCAAAGTTTCATTACGCGTGACATTTAATTTTCTCTCCCAGTGGTACGTCAAACACACCATTCTACTCGACCTGTTATTATTTTAACGCTAGCCTTTTCTCTAATGAAGGTACTCTGCAATTAATTTCGAAATAAATCAACAAACGCGAGCGAAATTATCAATTGATAATATTTTTACTTTATTTACTAAAATTTCGTTAACGAGAGAGATATTTATTGTCGAAAATTAAAAAAAATTCCGCTAAAAGATGTGACGCCATATGCCGGTCTTTTTGCACCACGAAGCAGAGAGTGGTACAATAGGTCGTTATCGTCACCCTCCGCAATCATACGGCGGGATAACGAGAAAAAGTCCAAGCGAAAACCCAGGGGAAGTTGAGCGGCGGAAATAAAAATCAACCATCCAAATTTGAACGTTATAACTTTCATCGTTCGTTCGCTATTTACGTAGGTTCACCTAGTCCGGTCAACAGAGAAATAGAAGGAAAAAAAGGAAAGAAAGTCGTAGATATTCCCCATGTATCGAGCACTTCTCTTCAAATAGATTGCATGTGAAATGCATATACGTGTGTTGCATTCTATTTTTTCTTTTGTTGTCTTCGCGTCGTGTCGTTCCCACGTAACCAACATACCTACGATCTGCTTCGACAACAAAACGAGAAAATTATGATTGAAATTTTTTTTCTCGATGCGAGGGAAGAAAAGAATTCCGATCATATTAGTACGGAAAATCAATTGCTCGTCCCGATGGTGTTTCATCGTATCGTAAGAATGTATCGAATAATTTATGCGTGTAACGTATGCACAACAGAATTATTCAGTGAAATTTCCGTTCGACACGGCGGTTTATGTTTTCATCGTGTATGCAGAGAGAGAGAGAAGAGAGAGGGAGAGAGAGAAAGTCGTGATAAACTTTTCATCAATCTTCTATAATTTCGCGTATAATCACCAGATACCAAAGATGTTGGGTGCGGATGTATTATCGGATTGAGAAACACCGAAATGTAGTCGATGTATAATTCGAGACAGTACAGAATCGCCTCAAGCGAAATAGGTCAGTACATCGGTAAATGCACGGAAGCCTTAGGACGTGTACGAAATTCTGCCGTGCAACGTATCTGTTATGTAATTAGGCTCGTGGAAGACTTTCAACAAGTTCGAGTGATAATTGTATCTTGTGTCTCGTTAATGATATCATGTAATAATCACTATTTATATACGTAGTTACTATACTGAAAAAAAGAGTCTAATAATAGTTACTGAATGTTGAATAAAATAATTGCAACCAAATGTTGAGTTTATATAACAAAAAATAATTTCGATTTTCTATATATTTAGTAAGTATTACAAATGGTTGATTATATTACGTTTGGTAATACTTACTAAATATTGTATATAAAAAAAGAAAATTATTTTTGGTTATATTAATCGAACATTTGATTACAATTATTTTACTTAACATTTGGTAGTTATTAGATTATATATCAGATTTTTTTTCAGTGTACGAAAAGAATTTTTGCTAAATATCTAAAAATGTAAATAGGTATAGATATAAAAATAATTTTGTTGAACCATCAAAATAATTATAAAGGATGTTCAAGTATAATGAGCAACACTGCAAAAATTTTTGTTATTTTAGCAACCGAATATCCTATATAATTACTTTGATGGTCTAACAAAGTTATTTTCAGATCTATATCTAGTTAAATTTTTAGATAATTTAACAAAACTGTTCTTTCCATGTATTTATAAATAGTTACTATGGATAACTGTTGTTAGTTAATTAACGCTTTTTTACTGAGTTTTTTTTACTTCAGAAGAGCTGTTTCACTATACTATCACTTTTTAAGTATTAATGAAGGATATAAGAAATGTCTTTTTAAATGTACGAGAAAAGATGTTTTTATACTTTCAGATAGTATTTATTATACAGAAAGGTAAATTAAAGAGAAATATAAAATAAAGGGAACATGAAACATTTTTTGTGAATATTTTCTAATATTTATACATAAAATATATATATGATTTTTTTTTTTTTAAATATTCACGGTTTTCTCTACAAAAATGTTTTATATTCCCTTTAATTTACATTTCTGTATAAATGCTATCTGAAAGTGTAAAAATATTTCTTTTCTTGTACATTTAAAAAGATATTTATACGCGAAATGAGTATTATACGCGGATCATTTTTTTAAATATGTAATATCAAATATTTTCGCGATATATTTTGAATTCCGTGTAATATCGTCTCGCCAGCCATGCATATAAATTACGCGCGAGCGCAGTCTTACTACCACAGTTGATTTCCACCGAGTATTCTCAGCTCGGATCAATCTTGAAATAACGAGTATTACTCGGTATATATCCGAAGAGTGGTTGATATCAAGTACGTAGCCAATATCATCGAACGAACGGCGAGCGGTTTTGCTACTTCCACGTCTCGTGTATGTACACTACGTAATCAGATTCATCGCATTTTTCGAGAGCAAAGAAAATATCGGACTTGCCGATCGAGAAAGGAAAACGTCGGAAGTGCTGTGTCGACGTGTTTCGTTGGGGAAAACCGAATAAACAAAGAAATATCACAAGGGAAAACCGAAGGCGATACCGAAGGTTCGCGTCCATATAGATCTTGCCTACTGCCGTCTCGGTCGTTCCGAGTATCCATTTCGCTCGCTGATTCGAATAAAGCATTAAAGGCGCAGCACTTGAAACTCGCCTTCGTGCTCGAGCGGCGCGTTGATACGTTTACGTCACGCCGCAATTCAATTTATATCACTGTTGTGTGGCGCGCAATCGAGTACACCGGCAGAATGCTGCCGCCGGGTTGGATATGCGCCATCGTGTACGCGACATACGCCGTGTTGTGACATACTCGTACGTCCAAACTACAAACGCATCTACGTACGCGCGCGCAATCAAGCACGCAGCTGCCGCTGCAGGTACTCGTTTGGCTCGCGGTTTCGTGAGTTTGCCGCTCGATTCGGACGTGCCACGCCATAGGCTGTACACTGGATTCTAATCAATGAAAAGCGGCATCGTTTCATCGATTTAACTGTCGGCTGCAAGCGATCGCCTTTGTCCCGTTGCAAAATTCGAATCACTGCAACCGTGCATCCCAATTTAAATCGCCGTTGTATGTCGCGTCGATTCGTTTAATTCCATGCGCTCGCACAAATTATTTTTAATTCATTCGTGCACGGATCTGGAATCGTCACGTGTAAGTCGGCAAAAGCATGCGATGTGAACGCAGATATGTAATTCCAATTATGCTCCAATTAGTCCCTTTGTACTCGTGTCTGTGTATTTGCAATTGATGATAATTGAAGAACGAAAAGTAGCGGTTTTTGGAGCGAAAGCTTTCATTATTTATTCATTATAAATTTCATACATTTGCTTTTTCTCAACAGAAACATAAATTTTTTTTTTCCTTTTACGTTTATATTTGTATACACGAAACAAAGAGATCTCTTTTTTCTTTTTGTTTTTAATAGAACTGGTCAGGAAAGTCCGAGATCCTTTTACCGTTTCATAAAAAATATCATGCAATATGTAGTAACGAATCATTCAGGCTGCGATGTGTTAGTTAGCGCGAGGTATCGTGTGAAGTATGAAATAAACATCCCGTCGCGGCAAGTGCCGTGAAACATTGTTATAGATTCTATTTTTGTGTCGTTGTCGAAGCCGCATAGACCTTTGTGTATAGAATTGATTCCGCGCAGCACGTGGAAAGCAAGAAAACATGTTTTTCGCGTCTATGTCTGCTTCATTATCTCGTCGCGGCCAAGTTCGTAATAAAGTGAAAATGTTTACATCCTAAATGAATGAGTAGGTAAGAAAAAGACATCGCATCGCTAATGAAATGACGTTCTTCTGCCATAAACGCATCTACTTGCGCTTCTTCAAGTCGCGAAATTGCGCAAAAAAAAAATCGTCCTGATAAGTTTGCAGCGACAATGTTACTCGCGCAAAGTTTTTTTTCCTCTTTTTTTCTTTGCTTCTCATATCGCCGTAAATATCATCGCTGTAGCTCGTATGTACGTGTGGGGTGTGACGTCAAAACGGGAGTTGGGTTGTGCGTCATGTTATACAAATATCAAGCATAGGTATACGCGTGTAAACGTGTATGAACCACGTCACATGAACGCGTGTTCGGTGTCTCACTTTAAGTTTTTTTATAATAATTTCTTTTTCATTTGTTTGAAAAAAACGGTGTGTATATCGAGACGTGGAATTAACGACTGTATATCACAAAGCGTGCAACTATCACTTTCAGATCTCGATACAAACACATACACATCACATATATATGTATGAATCTAATCTTATCTTGCCTTTAGTAAAAAATTCTGTTACCTATTTTCGTTACTAGAAATCTAAAATAAAATAAATCTCAGTAGTATCGTTATTTTTGTTATTAAAAAATTCTTTGACATATTTAGAATGTACATATTTTTGTTGAAAATTTTTAGTTTTTTGATTTTATTTTTTTTTAATGAATCTCGAGTCCAATTTTTGTTGAAACAAATTCCACTTAAAATTTACTCAATTACGAACTCTTTGTCCAAGATTTGCAATCTTAAAAGGCTAACTGGTTTCAAGCTTTTAATTTCCGATATTAACTAACTCCGTAATTGCTTTTTCCGTTCAATTTCGGCGAACGCAAAATTGACTTCGCTTCCGTCAAAGAATCTGTCATTAGCAGAAAATGCTGTTGCAGAAAACGCAAAAATAATTAATATCTATATTATAATTATACAATTTACTCTCATTCTCTCTCTCTCCCCCTTCTTCCCCCCTTTTTATTTGCGTGCGACAGAGTTGAAATTCATCAAATCAACGATACATGTGTTACGCTCGGTTACCCCATTCACAACCAGTCTCTTGTTCATCCCCCGTTCGTCATCATCGCGTGCTCTCGCCCGCCTCATTCAACTTCGTATCCCTCGAATCGGATTTGCGTCACGACCACGGTCGAAGCAGTGAGGTATCAGGGATTTATCGACATTTTCAAGTGCGCTTCGGTATTTTCAATTATATCATGCATGCCCAACCCCCCTTTGACTCCTTTATATTCTAAGGATGATAATACGAACTATCGTAATAATGCTGCTAAGATTTCCAAAGCTTCACATAGCGCGATGTAGTCTCATATTGTTTGAAATATTCAGCTCTTGTACTGTTGAAAGATTAAGAAATTCTATTAAAAATGCCTGTATTTAATGTTGCAGATTTTTCTGGCAACATTTTTTGTTTGATTCAATCTTAGATGATGAATTTATATGAAAATTATTATTTAAAATACGCATCGTTTTCCAATTTATCAATTGGTCTGATATAACTTGTGTGTGTGTCGATTTATATGCATGATTCTACAACGATCCTCATCAAGACGTCTTGATGAAAAGCTCACAAGCTTCTTGTTGGAAAGGAAAAATTCTCATAATTCTGATAACGCGGCTATGTACCAAACACTTCGTTAGTGGATCTTTCATGAAATCCATTATTTCATGACAATATAAATAATGATTTTATGCAGCGATTATTTTTCCAATGCGCACTTTACTGATTTGTTATCATAGAAATAAAGTCGCTCGGGTATAGATCTACGTAAATCTAAAAGAATCACAGACATTTATTGACGTTGCTATAGGAGAGAAGCGAATCAGAATCATTTTAAGCAAATCCCTTTCTAAGACCACACCATAAGAAAGTTCGGCCGACAATCCTGCGACTGGCATGAGATACGGGTCACACTAATGGTCGGGCTTAGAGTCTCCATGCCACACAAAAGTCCGTTGCCAAGCAAAAATTCATTTTCGCAGACCGGTGTCGCCTCGACTGACGCGGAATGATACAGCGGGCGGAGGGGAAAGCTGAAGGGGTGGTAAGGGGGTGGATGGAAAGCAGAGAGGATGGAAAGAAAAAGTCAACGTCATAGCGTAGTATTTGTCATGGGTAATGGCCTGCGTCGTGTCGACGAGAGCCGACCTTCGTCGTTAACTCGTTACCGTCCCGGTAATCCGACGGCGTTATGCGTGGAGGCGCCATGGCGAAGTCGACCTTTGTCACGGCGCCCTCTTTCGCTTCGTCTAGCTCGGTAACATCGATTAATCACGTTCCGCGCGCATCCCGGTTCCCTCCCGGAACACCCCGATTCTGGCCTACACACGCGACTCGTCCTATCGCAGCACACCCTATTTTCCGCCACCGCCCCGTCCCATTTCCCTTCTATCAGTTTCTCCCTTTTTTTTTTATCTACTCTTATACACGCTACCCGCAAGCGCGCTCTCGCGCGCATTATCCCGGAAGTGCATTTATTGGACAAAAATGAGATTTCACGAGCTACCCTATCGGATCTATGCTATCTACGCAACTTTTCGAGTGCTTCGATTATTTCTCGTAGAGTGCGGAGCTATTTCGAGCGTACGCTGCGTAAAACATTGATTTTGCATCGCGATGATACAGTCGCCATATCATCAAACTGTATTTTTGCATTAGATTGAGCAATATGGATTTTAAAAAACATATTCTTTAAATATATAGAATATTTACTGAAAATGTTACGTACGTCATTATTGTAATATTATCTATAATCGCCAATGTATTGTGTAACATCTCTAACTTAAATTCCTAAAGCAATTTGTGTAGAAAGAAACAGCGAGGATTCTGGTGATTGAGATAGTCGGCAGGCTAACGTTTCTAACAGCTTTAGCCGGCCATTGAGATGTACCTGAATGCAATTTATTCGGTAACGAGCAAAAAAATGCTCTCACGTAAAACGATTTACAAATCCGGAATTACTACTCGGAGTATCCGTGCTATCGAGGAAGGATTTAGATTTCTGTCGTAGGCAGCAGTGTGGATAACAAAAGAAAAGAAAGAAAATGGGGAAAAAGGAGACACGGTGGATTCTAGAATAACCCCTCATAGAGGGATAGAGTTGGTGTGACGTAAGAAGAGAGAGAGAGAGAGAAAAGAAGGAAAAAGAGAGATGATAGAAGAAATTGGTAGGGTACTGTGGATTTAATTGGAGAATTCCCGACGTTCTCCCTTTCGGCTTTCCTCTTTCCCATCACGCTCTTATCTTCATTACCTATCACACTTAGTTGTGCCACGAAGGGCGAAACCGGCTTTCTCTCGCCAGATGGAATTGCCGAATATTTCGGTAGTATCTCAAGATATCTGTAGCCCGAGGCGAAACGCGGTGAGCCGTGATTTTGGCCAGGCTTAACTTGATAAGCCTTCGCTCGCGGTTTTGTGGTTGCCTGAAGCCGTTTCGTCCTCCAGGCACGTTCATCGTGGGCTGCTCACGGTAGTTTCGAAAATGTGATGAGAGCGGAGCGTTGCACCGATTAACGACCGTAAAAGTTCAAAGGCTTCGGACAGTTTAGACATGCACGTTCCAAACTTATACCGTCTCACATGGATTGCAGGGTGAAAAATATTTAAATCGAGTTAATAGAGAGAAGGTAAATGCTGTAATAGGTAAAACTCGCGAAAATGGCTCATCACAGAATGTTTTACTATCTAAAATTCTTTTCTTTTAAAGCAGCAATGCGAAGGTAATATATTCTCTTCTTTGTAAAGTGATTTAGTTTCGTAACGAATGCGAATAATTCCAAAATCTCAACTTTACGAATTGATATTAAAGATTATACTTCTATTTTCTTAGTTTACGCGCTATCTGTATTTTCTTCCTTTGCGCGAAGAAATTCCTTTTCCGAGAGTTCCCGAAACATCTTCATGTAATCTTAAAGCATACACTATGCTTTGTTACTTTATTGTGACAAGAACAAGTCCCAAGCCACAAACAAACGTTGTCTAGTTTCTATTATTATCATAACTCTGCTCTTATTACGTTTTTACATAAAACAAGCTCGCGGCGCATGAACTTAATATAAATTCGTGTTTTTTTTTTTTTTTAATTTGGCTGGAGTAAATATCACAAATATTTTTTTGACACTATCTTTAATTTTCTATGAATTTTCTAAAGCACTTGATGACAATCTTTCCTCGACGCAACGAGGAGGAAAGTCTGTCCGTTGTAAGCAAATTGACGTTTATCATCACGCTTCCTGGATTTTCAACATTTTCCAGAACGTTAATTTTGACTTCAATTGCTTGAGTGCACGCTTCGCCGCGTTCGTCAGACGTTACCATATATTTCAGCTTTGTAAATATCTGCATGCTTATATTCAAAAGTAACCATCTTGAATTATATCGACATTTTAAGTGAATAAATATTACTAGATGTTGCTATATATGTATCACTTGTGTACAATTTCTTGCAATATATATTTAAATGGAAATATTTTTATTTTGCACTCGAGTTTATGGGAGATTTGTAATATTAAAAAAAATACCTAAGGTCTAACTTTAATGTATTTACTTGACTTATATATGCACATTGATTTTATTGCGAATGACGCCCTACTGTTAACATCTCTCCGTCGTAGGAAAGTTAAATCGCATCGTACGGCCTCATCTCGTTAACGAATCACGTAGCAAAGTTCTCGGTAGACGCTGCACCGCATTCTCTATCATGTTGTAATGTGGGCACATATCGTAGGGCTACGTTATGCTTACGTCACGCTTGCGTGATACAAACTTGTATTAATTTCAAATTCTGTTATCCTGCTGTTATAACTATTACGATTAGTATAGTCACGTCTCTATGACGCAAGAATTGAGAAAACGTGTTTGAATGTTTGTGCTAATAAATAAATAAAAATAGAGATATTGTTTGCTGATATTTAAATGTTATATGCACGTATCGATATGTCGATACCATCGTCAGAAATTCAAAAAATAATCCTCTTGAACAAACAGAAACAACGGAGAGCCATGTGGCGTGTTCTTTATTCGAATTAATTCTTTTTATTACTGAAGTATGACAAATGAGGAAGAGAAAGAACGAGAAAGGAAATAGGGAGAGAGAGAGAGAGAGAGCTTGTGCAAGTTGCTTTTGACAAGCGAATCTCTCTCTGTGCTGCAATATGCTCTGCTGTCAATATTTCCACCAACAGCGAAACCAACGAATAATTTGTTCAGACGTTTGCCGGATCCCTGGTGACATTTTATTTTAATTTAAATTATGTAATATGTGTTGCCGATTGCTACATTTATTGCAGGAAATTGGTTATATGTAAAATGATGCCATATTTGTACGGAAATTCACATCTGGACAATATTATATACATTCTCTTTTAGCACATGAATCCCGTTCGTCAGCTATTCATAAATAAATCTATAATATTGTTGTATTTGCAAATGTTCGCATTTCTTAGCGATTATATTACAGATTATTATTGCAAATTTGGATCTCTCAAATGTATAAAATAGAGAGAAAATGAAATTTTACATTTTGTACGATTTAAATATAGAATACTAATGGTTATATGTCTCTGTTTTTAAACAGATATTGATATTAATACGTAATATTAATATCAATTAGATACTTATAAATCTTCAAAATATAGATAAGATATAAAATTCTTATATAGATCATTGAAAGTCCACTGGTAATGCTTATTAACATGCGCGATGAATGTATACGTTGGTATTTCTCGTTTTTGTGAGAAAAACGCAAAAGAAAAATGTCGAATTTTCAACACGTAATCCCTTGCCGTGAACAAAACTCAGGGACTGTTACCAGGGATATGGAGGTATTTGGAGCGAAATATATTTAGCTACGGCAACCAGCGGGAATTTATTTGCGTTTTATTGACAGTTGAAAATAAATGGGACCACGCGGCGCCGGAACTAGGACTGGATTGCTTGTATCGCGCAAGATTTTAGCGGGCTATCTGTTTGATTCGCGTCCTTCGCTAAATTGCGCAGTCATTTAATTGCCAGTGTTTTCGGAGCGCGATGTTTATCGAGCTACGATTAAAGGTAATAATATTTTCCACGAGAGCTCAATGTTTCCGACGAAACTTTCCTACGTAGGAAGGAAATTAGCATCTTACTACTCCCTTTTATGCAAAGTACCAAAGACGCACCCTGCTTAGGTATATAAAATGAACCTCTCAAGCGAGTAGACCCGATAAGTTCTATTCAGTTTGATACAACTGAGTTAATTAATTGTTCAAAGTAATTAGCATCGTAAATGAGTTTTGCCACTTCCCTCCCGGAGGCAATCGTCACTTTTACTTCGCGATACTAGTTAAGAATCTAGTATGTGTGAGTGGTTTTCACACATACATCATAATTTTCACCATGACATATAGCTACATTTTTTCTCGTGTTTGATATTTTAGTATTTTAGTATATTATGACAAAATTAATCTTGCAGCTTTTCCCATTTTATGTATCCTTCGCTAAAATTTTGTAATTCTGAGGCAGTATTATTTCTGGCTATTTAAAATCGCATTGCGCTTTCTATCGCATTAAAAAGTATTGTCAGAATGGAATTATATTTATACGCACAAATATCAAATTTAAAATAAGCTTAGGTATAAATCTACTGTCCCACGAACATTTATTCTGGTAACAAATTCTTTCAGTGCGTAAAAAAATAATGGATGGAAATTGAGTTATAATCAAGCACAGCAGATGCATTCAGATTTAAAATAGATTTACGTATAACTGCGATTTCATACGTACCATTCCAGTATTATCCTTCGCTTTATGAGGAATTCATTCGTTTACATTGGAATAAAAATGATCATCTCCCAGAAATCCTGAATGTAAAAATACATGAAAAATGATATCTCCCAGAAATCGTGAATGTAAAGATACATATTGATAGAAAACTCGCGTGTTTACAAAAAAATTCATTGTTTTTGCGCAAATACTTTGAAAATGATAGCAGTAACGCGTATTTATTCCAACGCAAAAGCTGACAGAAAAATAGGAACATTAGTTCATAATGGCTATCTTCATTAACTCCGCGACCAGGGAAAGCCGCGCTTGTTATCTTTTCACGAAGTGCAATTATCTCAAAAGATATTGGTAGCGTATACCTTAATTACAGTCTGCACGACCAGCTTTCATTATTATCTCTTCCCGCTTAATATCAAATTGATAGCTATGAAAACAAAACTTCAATAATATTGGCAAAATACTGTACCTCTGTAGATACGCACTTTCAAAATCATCTTTTATGAGAAAAATTCTTTATTTTTAAACTATGCGCGAACTTGGCAATGTGCCAAAGTCGCAGCAGCGCCTTTTTCACTTGAACTTCTCAACTCTTTAATCGTATCGCCGATAATTCGCCGATAATGCCTGAGGCAAAAGACTGCGCTTCAATTCACAAAAAGCATGGTGAAGTAAAGATGTCGAAAAAGTACAAAATTATGGCTTTTCATGTATTTGCTATAATAATTTATTTACATTGCTCCTCGCCCCGCGCGGGCGTGGCTGGGAACTGCTCGTGACATGAATAGTAATTAGTTTCGCACTACTATAGCTTACAAGGAAATGGCGGAGTGACTCCGACCAACGAAGGAACAGAAACGGAGTCAAGGTAGATCGTGTGTACGAGTATTGTGAATACGTCTGCATGTGTAGTTGGATTCGTAGAAGAGAAGTGCCATAGTAGAGAAGAGAACAGGAACTTGTATAAGTGTTCGAGTCTCCTCGCGCTCGCCCCTAGATGATAGTGGCTTATATTCTTGTCGAGGAGGTGCCAAGTATCTCGACACCGTCGAACTACTCCTCGTCACACACGCCACATACCGTAACGAGATATCTTTTATTAAATTTTCTTCCTGGAAACCTTGCGCTTGTGTATATCCTTGCTCTCATATATCCTTGCGACAGGCATTGCCTTTACGGATCGATCCAGTTGAAATTCTGAGATCGCAAAGATCACGTGAGTGTAAATTTTGTATGATTGAAGGAATTTGATGTAGCTGAATAGAAGATGTCGCCCATGTTCCGCTGTAGACTGTGCGCAAAAATTTTTCTCGTTGTCATGAATATGCGACATATTCGCTATTTTTCAAAAATAGAATGTAGCATTTTTCCACTTTTTCGCGGCATTAAATTTGAACACCACACTATAGAGCCAACACACCAATATGCATAACTTATCCAATTGCTTACAATTTCATAAAAATAAACATATTGTAAAAAATTTTTTTCAATTAAAACGGGACACATTAAAGAATATAATGGTATCAAGCAAATGTATGTACTTTTATTATATATTAATTAAAAAGTTAATGGAAAAAGCATTTGGAAGAAAAAAACCGGATATGCCATATCGAAAAAATGTTTAAGAATTAAATAACGAGTCAAAGTCGAGATACATCATTAGGTGCATACATTTTAGCGCTCAACGTAGATCTTTTATCAGATATCAACATTTTGCAAAAATAAAACTGAAATGTCTAAAGTTTTTAATTTTTATTTTATTGTTTTAATTTTATTATAGTCACGATATTGCTTTGGTTAAAATAAGAGAAAATACAATATATACTTTAGGTAATTTTTTTTTACTTATTCGTGTTTTTATCTATTTTTTTAATTTTTTCGCTTCTTTTCATTTCATAAAAATTTTCGTGACACATTGGAGGTCATTTGCGGCAAACAGCGTGCCACGACACCGATTGAAAAACTTTGTTCCAGGGGTAGCAGATTCTATTTAAGTATAGCAACTGCGGTTGTTTTAAGAAACAATTTTCAATAAAATAAGCTATCATATAAGGTATATTTGCAGGGAACAACATAATTTCGGTTCATTCCATTCCGCGGCTTACGTTAAACTTTGCTAGTGGAATTATAAATTACTGCGGTCTGCAGCCGACAGATCTTCCTTCCTTTGAGGTTTCGAAACTTTCTGGGACTAATAAAAACTTCGCAGGGTCGAGCTTAATACCTCTGCAGGGATTTCCGAAATCGAGAAGAATGTAAATGCTCGCTCAATTTTACGTCAAAAAGAACTATATCTTATTGTTAGTTAGGTTTCCTATATTTCTTCATTTCGCGCAAACTCATGAGCGATATTTTCCTGTCGACATAGATCAATAAATGTGAAATCACAACATATTTGAATTTCAGACGCGTAAAGGTTTATGTAGTAAAAAAGGGAGTGTAACTAAGCGTCAAAGTTTCTCGTAAAGTTAATCAAAGCCATATTTCTTTTTGTTATGTACATGTAAAATATGTTTACTTCATTCCAAAGCATTCTGAAAATATTGTTCCGTGTAGGATAGTTTCTGACACAAATTGCATTTTCTTTTATTGAATAACCGTTTTACATAACTGTAGAATCAATACAAAAATTGCTCCTCCGACAAATTCCATAAAATAAATTCTACAAAAATAATTCCATTTGAATGGCGGATGTATTACGTGTTTGCATCTGGCGTGAATAAACAAATCGAATACTTCGTCAGTTATCCTTGCAAATAAAACTGGCTCTTATTCAAACTTCTGTGTATATTCAATTTTAACGGTACACTTCGCTATTTTAGTGATTTTATTATTGATTTTACCTACAATGAATAATTATAATGGTATGGACGATGCGAATAAATATACGGGTGACGTATTTTATTCTTAGCAGAGAGGAAAGGTCCAAGAGAAAGAGAAAACGATCCAATCATATAAGAATTCGATTCGCTTGCGCTTGGAATATTTCGTTTTTCCTGTCGCGCAAGAGAGGCTCCGGCAGAGAGAAACGAACAGACGAAAAGGAAAACGAGATAACAATAAAGGACGAGATTGAAAAATCACGTTAAATACCGTACAAATGGTCTCGTGGACACGGGAACAAGTGCGCAGCAAGGGTCGGCTGAAAGGACATAGAACAAGCTGAAAATATTGGTCGATGTCTGAGCTTGCTAGCCACGAATGGCTATCGTAGTGGTAGCAGCAGCAGTAGCAGCAACAACGATAGTAATAGCATCGGTGGTAGTAGTAGTGCTAGCACAGCAATAGCGCCCGGTGGCAGCCGCATTCTTTTGGAGAACACACGCGAGAGCAAAGTCGAGATAGAGGCGGTTGAGAGGATGAGAGCGAAGGGTATTGGTATGGCGTTGTGCATTCACGTCACGTGCCACCTACTCCTACTTCTATGGACAATCCTGTGCTTCGGATAACCTGTTTGCCTGCCTTTTTCCCCCACTCAATAAGAACTCCAAGTAAATCAAGGGTTAGCGTACTCGTCTTCTCTCGTCCTTCCGCTGTTCTCCTGCTTCTCGTTCGTTCCTTTTGAAATAGTTTACCAATAATTTTCTCTCTCACTCTTATTCGTTCTTTCGTCTTTTATATACCTTTGGTTTGATTTCAAGCTTCAAACGTAATAATACGTTGAACTGACGTGGTGGATTTAAAGGATCGTATTAGAGCCAATATTACGCTGCAATGTGCTACTCGTTGCTTATGTGCTTTATAAAACATGAAAGTGTCGATCGATTTATTATAAGCGTGAAATTTTCATCAGAGATTCCAGCGCAATTTGACTTTTATTGATTACGTTTATTCTTGACAGAATACGAAACATTTAACTTTATTATATCAATAGTAAGTTACGAATTTATATTAATTAATAATCAAGCTGTCTTTTTATGGCACAATTTTATGACAAAATTAATCTAAAGTAATAGAGTATAGTCAACGAACGTACCAAAAAGAACACATAATCTCTGTTAATGTCTCGAGACCTTATAAAAGACTAACTTTGAACAAAATTTGATGGTAGAAACTTACTGTGAGAAACACAAAACTATAAATATCATGCGACTGTTTTCCTTCCGCGATATATTGTGACCTGTCTTCTGATCGGTTCTACGAAAAATAGATACTGTCTACGATAGTCAACATATAGTTTATCTTCGTGTTCACAATTATTGTCATCGTAAAAAGACAAGTTATGGCAGTGAAATGTTTACGACGAGCTACCCGTTGCTACAATGGAAAGTTCAGGTAAACATTGAAATTGTATTTGCCAGTAACTACTACGTAAAATTTTATCGAACATCTTGGGTTCCCACCGGCGTCCTCCTTGTCGTCGCGTCGTCGCCGTCGTTGTCATTGCACTTCCCCAAAGTTGCCGGAAGTTACGCCCCCTAATCTTGCCCGAGGAAAATCTATGGTCCAAGAACTATTATCATTATCCGCTTATTTTCACTTCTCCTAACTAAGTTTCCGGTCCCTTCCGACTCTGTCTCCTGCGCTCACGTATTTCATTAGAATAATGTAAGGGATTAATTATTCGCCGAAGGCAGAAGGGGAATATCAGTTTGTCCTCGGCAATTTCCTTTGTACGACCGATTTCCACCTTGGCTTGCTTGCAATTTGTGAAATTGTTTCGCGGACTTAACAACGACCCGAAGAATACGTCTTTACTCTCTTTCATAATTTGCGTCGTAACAATCGACTTTCAACTTAGAAAAGTGGTTTCGTCCCATGAAATGTTTCTGCTATACCATGATGGGAGATAATAACTGTAATTTTATAATATCCATAAGCAATATATCGACAAGTTTCATAATTAAATGTAGTTAAGGCATCGTTAAACGGCAGCTGATTCTATTCCCAACTGCTGAGAACTTCAAAGTGGAAAAGATAAACTGTCAGTTTTGGAGTCAGTTTTCCTTAAGCTGATTTTCGCTTAAGACGATCAAACTTTCTGTCTAACTATATATAACTGGCAACTCAAGTTCCACCTATTTTATTAAACCGTGTAAAAAATTAATTAACTAAGTCGACGCGGTTGATTCTCAGCATTATTCAAATGTTATTCGCAGTACGGCTACGAAATTAATCTCTGTCGTATTTGTTTATATGATACAATAAAAACATTTATAGTGAAATTTCTTATCACTTTATGGGCAATTATTCCAGATTCAACAATAATTACTTTAGAATGCAATGTGTTTGAAAATTGCGTTGTTCACTAATACACAATGCTCGGGAAAGCTGTAAATCACGCAGTAATTGTTACCTTTTCAGACCTTTCTTATGCGTCAAAATTATATTATGGAGTAATATTTTTCGTGCGATTTCCAATATTTCACAAAAATTTTACGTAATTCAATATTCGCTACAATATGACATCCAAAAAGAAGAACCACGCAAAAATATTCTTTGAAATCACACGCACGCACACACTCACATTCATATTCTCTCTCTCTCTCTCTCTCTCTTTCTTTTTCAACGTTCATTTGCTGCAACTATCGTAATTAGTGAAACTGTTGCAGTTTCACTAATATTGAGGGATATCAAGAATTACGCATTAGAGATGATATTGAAATCAGTTATACGTTCGCGTCGACAAAGCATCAAATTTCGTGGTTTATCAGGTGGGAAATGTGATAATAAGTTCATCGTATACAGTAACATACGCATCACGGGGCCCGGTTACTGCGGTAGTAGAAATCGAGTTAGGCACCGTGTGCGCCGAAAGCGCGTTTCATTAAGCATATCTATTTCCTCACATAGCGTGGCTTAATGCGCTTGCCGCGTTGGTTAAATTCACCCGTTTTAATGGAAACGCGGAGGCATAACCAGATACAACTTCCTTGAACATTGTAGCAAGATTTTAGGTGTCGGTAGAGAAGAGAATCTATCGTTGGCATATTTCGTAATTAATGTTTACACGTAGCGCGCGTAGCTAAGTACTGTTACTCTAAATTAAATACATGCGCACCACGAAATATAATATCACGAAATAAATGCCTCCACCGTCAATTTACAGCAGATTCTTTATATATATTTACGAAATTTACATAGTTTTAATTAAGAATGACGAGAATTTCTTTATTACTCGATAAATTATAATTATTATACCACTCATTTCACAATAACAGATTTCGAAAAACAAAGTTTTTCAGAAAATGATTTTTAATGTATCGAATCATTGAAATTTTACAATGTTAATTTTGAAATACAATTTTGGTGTAATAATTGATTGTAGAGAAATAAAAGTATGTTCTCTTAAAACATATTCTTTTTTTTTCTTTATATTTCGATTCTTTTTTTTATAAGCAAAATGACAATTTAATAATTACGTCGTCGTTGTATATGAGTGATATATGCATATATATAATTATATTGTTATAATTTTATATTTATTAGTACGATATTATTTTCGCGAAACGCACGTGTGTAAATAATTCTATCTCTATATAGAGTATTTATCTTAATGACGTATAAACACGATTAATTACTTATAAAGTTGGTTACTTAACAGTTGGCTAACAAAAACTATGTGGTCTTGTTGCACTTGCTTTTTGTTTGCCAGGAAATTGATCAATCGATCAAGACATGTTTACAACGTTTTAATGTAATAGAGATTCGTTTAACAGTGACCTGCTTGTTCACGCTGCCTTACTTTAATTTTTCCTTGATGCTTTTTACTTGAACGCTGAATTATTAGACATAATAACGTATTTCTGGTGCCTTCACGGTTGAATGATGCAGCGATAAGGTTGAATCTATCACGATCGAGTTCTTTCGCAGGGGTCAGCGGCAAGATCCGTATAAATAGCGGCCGCGGTTCGCACGAGTGCTCCTTCTTCGTGTAGTTCAACAGCGATAAATCACAGTCCACAGCAAACTGCTCCCGCGAGATTCGTTGGAACTTACCGCCTTACGTTCATTACTTTTCCGAGCCATTTTATACATCAACTTGCGAACGGTTGCAAAGCAGATTACCACGTCTGAAGCACGACATTCTCTATCTCTCTTTTTCTCTCTTTTTTCTCTTTTTCCTCTCTCTTTCTCTTTCCACCGACGAATTTGCAGAGATCAGGCGTAATATCTTCCTCAAGTAGAGTCGTGACTGCGAGTTTCCTGAAGTGTCTCGATTTCTCGTAAACACGCAACATACCGAGAAGAGGCAGTTATCCGCGAGAATAGGACGCAGCTGCGACGGCAGCTTCGTAATCCCGAATCACAAAATGGACGTACGAAAGAAAAGGTCTATGGGTTCGACGCGAGATGTGGAGACAGAGGGAGGAAGATGCGATATACAGAAGACAAACTCCATTACGCAACGCGAGAATATAAGTTAACTATCTAGGCTGCCAATAGAAAGATCGGTTGTATAATATCTGAGCAATTCGTCTTAGCTTGATATTCAGCAAACACCACCAGCTGCGCTTCCCGTATAAAATGCTCCAAGGAAATATATGTACATAGCGATACACGGTTGGCTTTTTATTCGGAGGACTTCTCTTTCCTAGAACTTTCGATGGTACGGCTGCAAGCTGTTGCCAATATACGGTCGAAGAGATATGTACATAGCCAACGGCTAATAATTTTTTGCGCTCATGTGACGATTTGTTTCAGCTCCGCGATGAGACCAAAAATAGGTAAAATTCGTATGTTTATGATGAATTGTAGAGCACGTTCAATAAAATAAAATTTGTACAAGTAGAAGCTTATTTTGAAAATATCGCCTCTTTTATTTCAAAAGTTACACAACTCAAAGAAACGATTTTGAGTTATTACAAACAAAATAAACCATATTAAAATGTGTAAAATATTTAATATAAGAATGTTGTATATATTTTCACTTTCTCAGATAATAATAGCTATGGTGTGGATTGTATAAATAACGAACCGCAAGTTTCGGGATGAAAATTTATTATACATATTCAAAACGATTAACTGGGCACACAATCTGTATTTATGAAGGGTATATTCTGAAAAGCCTTCTCAAGTGGGCACGTACAACAATTTAATGGAAATTGCATATTTGATAGAAACCACGTGATCTCCTGAATGCATGTCACACCTCGTGTTTAAGCTTGCAGTCTGTACGGATACGCGACTGAAGTTACAGTGTGAGGAATTTGTCCAGGAGTTGTGCTACTGTGCATATATGTGCCATTGAATTTCAAAGGTGGTCCGTTGCAATAAATAAAGTTGCGCGCCGGGCGAGTTATTTCACGTAACTTTTGTTGTCGACTGTCGTGAAATGGTGAAATCCTCTGGAAATTTTCGATATCACCGTCCAGCTCAATCGATATGTTCGATACGCGAAATACTCGCCATTGATACTCGTCAATGGAACGAAGCGAGCTTTTAAGTAGAATACGCGCGTATTGTTTTGCACCTTCCACTTTATAACTCAAAGGGGGAAAAGCAGCGTCTATCAATTCATTTTTCATTGAATTCTATTTTATGTCTCATCCATTACATTTCCTTGCCAGACAATCAAAGATCTTAAATTCTATTCGATTTGAAACGTTTAACTTTGATCATAAATAATAGATGAACTCAACATACAATTTAACGACCAAATAACGAGATCGAATAACAGTATGTTGCGTTTTCATTGTATATTTTTTAAACATATTTACCAGAAACAGTTTAAATTCTTTTAATGGCTCAAAGTGCTTGAGAAACCGGCGGGCATAACTAGGAAGACGACTTTTACGATGGGGTCGACCGGAAATTGAAGCCACAGTAATCGTAAAGATCTTGAATGAATTTGTTCCAAGTTTCACGAGTGCATCTGATAGAAATACGGTCGCGGCTAGATTAACAAGAACACTTAATGTTGGTTTCGCAATCTTTCTCGTTCGGCATTTCGACTGTAGTATAATAGTATAAGAATGGAATAATGAATAAAGAAATCGAATTCGATTTCTGATGTCTTATTGGACTGGAATTAATATCGGAGTAACTTTAAGTCTTTTAGATTGTAATATTGTTAGGGGCTTAATAATACTTTAGAGTAAGCTCCGCTTGTATTTCCTTCTCCTTTCAAAGTTCTTTTTGGTATCAAACTTCATGGAACAGGATTTAGCGTAAATCAAATTTAACCGCTACTGCAACGCTTATAATCCAACTTTTGCGGAATCAAAGAACAGATAAATTGGAAGTATATATATATAATATATAGTATTAGTAATATCAGTGTTTAAATTAAAAAAAATTTTACATGCACATTTATATATTTATAAAATGTGAAACTTGTTATTCATTTTAATGTAAAATTAAATAAATGTGTTAATTTTATTAAATAAATAGTATTATAAATTAAATAAAATATTATTCAAAAGAACTGAATCAGATAAGCAATTATACATGGTACAGTCGCGAGAAAGAGATCGATAGAAGTCGAGAACTACGTTAAATCAAACATGACATCACCGGTGCAACCAAGTAGTAAGAAACGAAGCATAGTCAGCCGCACATAGTAGTCAATGGCGTTGTCAAGTCAGCCTAAAGTAAAACCTATGGCACAAACGATGCTTGTTTTCCTGTTATACTTGTGTTTTAGTAAATTACTAGAATTGCACCACATAGAGAGAGAGAGAGAGAGAGAACGCAGAATTTTTAATAATTTACCAAAACGCAAGCAATCTTGCAGGAAAACACGCATCGCGGCACAGGCTTAACTGTAAAGCTAACGTGAATTTTTTCTTTAATCGTATGATGAAAATATGGAGAAGCTGCACACTACATATAGTTCTGTCTAAAATCTCACAGAAATATCTAAGATAAAGATATTTTTTAATTTTTAATTAAACTTCAATGAAAAATAAACAGACCCAAAAAATTATCGCATAAAAATTGAATATTTTTCATCCAATGTGTATATAAATTTATATATGATACATTTGTTTCGGTCAGTCAGAAAAGCCTGTCATGAAACGCATTGCAGACCGCGGAAACGGAAACGGAAAACTGCATTGTGAGTGTGGGAGAGCTCGTTTATAAAACACCATGTTGCTTAGCGCTTCTCGTCTAGCGGGTATACAAATGAGATAAACGTGGCGCTTATATCATTCCGCGCACGTTTCCACGACTGAGAAGGGATAAAAAAGGGTCGAGCCGATGAACGGACTAGCGAATCGCGAATTTTTTTCTTTCTCGCGTCTCGTGCGAAACTGCAATTGCTGTAACATGACGCGCACGCGCTATGCAACGCCAGCATTTCGAGGTACGGTCATTGCGCTGTACGGTCGACAATTTAAATGACGCTCACGTCGGCAGAAGATTTATAATACGACACAGACGGCTGTTTCTTCACTGACACAGCCGACTTCGATAGTAAAAGACACGTAACTCTTTCCGAGATAACTACGGGATATGTAGCTTCCCTTCCCTCATTTGTTTTATGGAAAAATGTATCGCATCTGCATACGCATATTTTTTATTTTCTTCTCGTACGTAAACATGGATTATTTCTTCCTTTACATCTAGAACCGTCACATCTGTCGACATATCCAGCGTCATTGTTTCTGGGAACAATTTCTACAATATCGAACATAACTCATACGATCGCAAGTAGCTCCACTATAAAGCTTTCATGAACATTTTTGCAATACGTAATCCTCTTAAAAGCTGTATTATTATAATGATTTACGTAAACTATTTATCTCTTTAAACTGTTTTCTTTTTACTTTTCTTCTATTTCATTATCTTTATCGCAGCACTATTGCTTATATTCTTATTTTACAAAAAGATTTTATATAAGTATATACCGGGTTAAACTATATCCTGGGCAATATCAAAGGAACTCACCCAGCTAGAGGTTAATGTGATCTGCTGAAAATATATCGGAAATAGTAGTACATATAAATAGTTTCGATCTTCTGTAGCTAAAGGCTACGTGCGAATCCTCTTACGGTTCAATTTACGACTGCAAGTGTATCGCAATGCTTGTCGTGTGGCGCGATCCATTTATACTGGAAATGTTCACCGGAACGCGTACGTTACGCAGATAGATGCGCGCGAGAAGGAATACGGGCACCCTCGGAGTCCGATATAAATTCCGATCAGAAATATCCACTTTGCGGGAAAATTTGGCTGCGTGATTTATTTCGCAGGTTTTCCACAAAATGAAATACCCATTTCAATTTGCGCGGACCGACACGTCACCGTCGTCTCTCGTCGCATTAGAGCATTGTTGATGAAATTTTGAATAGCGCGTTAAAATCCATTGTTCGACGCCGCGGTATAATTTTCAATATATTCACGTCAATTTCTAGCCTGCTACAAAAAAAAAGTACGTTCGGGTTTTAATATTATATGTAAAAATGTGAAATATGGAAATTGCTTGATTTAACGGTTGAAATAACATAATCGCTTGTGGAATATACACTATTAATAATGTAAGTTTAGTGAATACACAAAAACAGGTCATTTGATTTCCAAATTAATTGCAAGGATCTAAATATTGTAAGAAATAATTTATAAATTCTTATTTATAATTTAAAAACAAGCAAACTTTTAGATGTAATAAATTTTTCAAAGAGATAACTTGAGCGGTTAATGAATTACATAAAGAACTTGATGCTCTAAAACCATTAAATTTTAATCACCATAGCGTTAATATTTTACGCGTATTTTATATCTTGTATAAACTACATATAAACCACATAATGATCGTTGTATAACAAATAAGTTTGCATGTAATATGTAAAACATATTGAAAAATTTTTTTGTAAAAATGCGCTGTATACAGAAAATAAATATAATGGCAAGAGTTTCTTATATTTTATCGTTGGTGATTGTATTCAAGGAAATATATATAATTATAGTTTATATTCGTATAAAAAGCATTAAAATTAACAATTCTACAAAAATTTTGCACAAAAATTGTTTGTTATAATACGCAATGAAGTTAAATATCCATAAATGAATTCCATTTCATCGGATACGATAATTCGATATTTTTAGAGCGAATGAAAAATTCACTGCGGTCGAGAGAGAGTTTACAGATTGTAGTCTATCGAGCCTCTTCGCGTTGCATAGCGAACGTGCTTCTCTTTTCGGCTGCGGTCGACACGTCACGATAGGAAGAAGATCGAACGATTGAATACTTCGTGGAGCGATATTAAATGCAAGCGGTACCTCGCGTACGTGATATCTGTATACTCGGAATGTTAAAAATTCAATGTATATGCCATTGTTGTGATAGTGATGTTGTCGGTAAACACTGTACTATCCTGGACACATCGCGAAACGGCTGTTTCATCCTCTGTGAATTAACAATAGCTTCCAATGCACTCGAACTACGCAGAATACATTAACGCGTACTCACGCAGTGAAGGAAAATAGATTGGTTGAATGGATCAAACAATAGCTTTTAATATGCATGTTTCTATAATGTATTTCCTATACCTTTTTGCTTCAATATACGCTCATTTAACGGAATTAAAGTTTCATTAACGCGCCGTAAATTTTTTATTAAAAAATTCTTGTTCTATTGTAGAATTATATACACAAATACGAATTCTGTAGCTGTAATACAGAATGCAATAGACGCTAATTTGGTTGAAGAATGCAAAACATTTAATACGTTTCTCGTATTAGACAACATGTACCATGTAATCCGTGCACAGCTGAACACAATACAGTTGATCCGATCTAAAACAATGGATAATACCCGAATTACAATCCAGCCGCGATCCAGTGCGATGCAAATATCCATGTAAGCTCTCAGCTTTAGTTTTGGCGTCTATACTCGTCTCGCTGAAACCCATCAATGCGCTCCTGTTTAGAAAATCCTTGATTTTCAGACGCGCGAAAGACCCGGAAGATCTGCAAAGTGCTACCGGTCTTTATAAAGCCGGCGATGCAAAAAGCGCAGACAGGATGTAATCGTACTACATGGGCCGTTGAGTTGCGGCGGCTGTTTGAGATTATTACAAAAAAGAGGACTAGAGAAACCAAGTTGATAGTGTCTGCCGGACAAGGGGATCACGGAGCCGAGTAGTTCCGAGAAGAAGCCGCCTTCGTGGACCATGGGGATCGATAGTAGGCTACTGGATTTTTCGAGAGCGGAGTATTTGCTACTCGATTGAGGTGGAGTAATGGTCTATTCCGGTCCATCAAATCTGGCGACCTTCCTGGCGTCGGTTGCCTGCTTGCTTCTACTCACCACCTTTCACTTTTTTTCTTTTCCTCTCTCTCTTCCCCCTTCTCTCTCTCTCTCTCTCTCTCTCTCTCTCTCTCTCTCTCTCTCTCTCTCTCTACTTTTCTTTATATTTCTCTATCTTTATCTCTCTTTCCACGCGATTTCCATTGCCGTTTAACTCGGTAACCATCACTTTCCACTCACAGCCCCGTTCCCTAACATCGAGTGCACGTCCGCTCTATTTATCTAAGTAGCCTGTACAGGGCAGGAGTCCGCTATAAGATCCAAGTCGTGCTTCGCCGCTCCCTACGGCCCACGAGAGCTGAAAGTCGATCCAGCCGGAACGCACGACTTCAGGCGAAGAGAACGACCATCGGATCGGATAAAGTCACTTAGGAGCGCCGTATCGCCTTTCTCTGCGAAAATACGGGAAACCCTCGTCGTCGTTGTCGGCTCGCGTCCTAATTCCCCCACGACCACGCTAGTTAAGGGACGTAGTTAAGGGATGTAGTTGATAAAGTACACTGACATAAATGCACATTTGCGAGCGGATATGCCTGTGTGTACGTATGCATATATATGCGCGCGTGTGGAAGACTGTTCATGCAAATGCCGCTTATAGAATGGATGAGCTCAAAACGTTGAAATTGAGCGTTTGTCACGCTGACGGAATAACAGATAAGCATCCGATAAATTGATTTGTCTCGATTCGGCGCGTCGATTCAAGGTCTCTAGCGATTTGAAATTTTCTAAAATGTTACCTCAAGCGTAAGATACTCAAATGAAGATTTAAAACAAAACGTAATTAAATATTATTTATAAATAATATTTAATTACGTTTTTTGTTTTAAAATTTATATATAAATTTTAAAAAAGATGTATATCGTACAAAATTGAAATCTCTTTTGAATTCATTGTTTATATAATAAAATCATAATGAGAGCTTAATAATAACTGCTCGGGAGAATAAAATGAGAAGTTTCAAGATTTTGTCCCCTCTTTGTTAATATTTAAATAAGCAAAAAGTAAGCCAATTTTCTTGAAAGCGATAGACGAGCGAAGCGGCTAAATATTTATTGAACGTGATTATTGGCATAGCGATACAAATATTACAGGTTTACGGCGCAGTAAACCGAAGCAACAATGCAAAACGTTCGTCCAAGATTAACATAATTATTTGATTTTCTCACAATATGATGTCGATAAAATCAATGCAACTCAATGATCTCTACCATGATCGAAGCGCGCGGCCACCACCGCGTGGCAAGCATTGCGATTTGGGTATTAATTAGGCAAATAACATTGCGAGCTTCGGTATGCGCAAGTAATCCGAATAATCCCCATTACCGTGCGCGGAAATCCAATCTGCGTGTAATGACGTAGCGGCTTGTAGAAAAGCGCACAATGAGAACAGAAAAAAAGACATACAGAAAGAGAAAGAGAGAGACATAGAGCAAGAGAAGTAGTATGGTAAACGATTTATTTGCATTCTACTTTTGTTTACAAAGTATTAGCTGAGAGCTTTCGTTACAACGCTCCGGCACCGTCTGACCACACTGACCACACTCACGTTTCGCGGCACGTACGTCATATCCGAGAAGCGGCATTCCATTTTGACTCGATTATACGTACCTGAAACATAGAAATCACAATATTCAGAATGTGTACGAGTTTACAGCTTTTCACGCGCCGCAAATAACACCGCGAATTACGTACGTTTGATATCGTAAAATTGTTACTGATCGTTCAAAAGAAATTTTCACAAAGGCTGAAAATTACATGGATCGTCCGATGATACTGGATGTGTAAATTTTACACGTGACACTATCAAAATTCGAGTAATTTTTCATTTTTCGCCACGAATAACAACGCGAGCGTTTGATATCGTGGGTGATTACAATTCATTCGTGTCATGCTAGCGAAAATTGAAATTTTTATGGAATTTTTTATAGCGAACGTCAACATCACTACGCTGCTTATACTTTACATGGCGGTCATTTAAAATTCGTTTTCGCAACATGACAAATGACATCTTTCTACAAATTAGATCTTTCTGACATTACAAATGATTATAAGCCAACCAGAAATATCAAACTAACGAGAAGCGAACATTGCGTTGTAAAATTTTTTACACAAATGCCAACTCTGGTACGTGAAAATTTACTATTTGCATAATAAGATTTCATATGAAAAACGTCATGTTTTTCCGCGAAAATTTGTAACAGCAGAACTATTTACGAATTTAGAGTAAATGTTTGGTATTTTTGATGAAATACTGTTAATGTTGCAATTAATAATTTACATAGAAAAGTATGCACTATATTATTGTAAAGCCTTTTAATTTAATTCTACGACCGCGTCGCACAATAGAAAGGGAGGGAGGAAATCAAGGAGATGGGATATTTTACAGGAAATATATGTAGAACGCGTAAAAGTGTCGCGATTTGATGAATACACAACGGTGCTGCAAGCACCACTTTGGAACTGCCATTATGAAGCATTCGAAAGCACCGTTTTCTTCCTATCTTTACGAGCGAATTATGCAGCGCGGTGGAACCCGACTTTTATTCCTCTGAACGATGGCGTGAAACAATGTCCCCCGTTGCATAATCTGAAGAAATAAGCTATGCAAATTGGTTCATCTTAGATTTTTACGACAATACCGAGCAAAACGATAAAAATAGAGGCCAACTGTCGTTGTTACAAAGCTCAACGGTTGTAGCATAAAATAATATCGTCGCACTCATTAAAGGTCTTTATACCGCTGTAACGAAATTAAAGCCAAATAGCCTTTACGGTTTTTTTTTACATATCCTTTACAACGACAGAACGTAAATTGGATTTTAGTATGCAAGACAGAATTGCAGACGCAAACTAGAACACCAATTGCAAATGCTAAGCCCAATTTTGTTCTTATACGCTTAAGTTAAAACAATGGTGATAGCAAGACTAAAAAACGTTTAAGAACGAACTTACATTTCACTATTCATATCAGAGATTAAAAATTTTTAAATAAGTGGATGAAGGAAAAATTTGAAATTTAGTATGACAAAGATTAGTTCTTACAAATTCATTAAAGTTACAAAACATTAAATTTACAGAACAGACCTCTACACATAAAACGAGGAAATTATTATCCTGTTATAATAATAATCAGATTATGTATTCAAAGTGTGTATTAAATTTCAACTTAAAAATTCATTTCTCGGAAAATTCCGTCTCACAATTTCTGTAATGAAAAAGATAGGTCTTACACTTTATTTTCTATCTCCTGAGTGAGTCGGCTACGGTCTTGGTCTAACATATCTACTAAATTTATCCGCAATTATGCCCTCCAGTAACGAACGCCGTCTGTTCCTTGTGATTGGTGTGGAAGGCGATTAAGCGACAAGAGAATTCATTAGTTACGGATTATCTTGAGACACACGCGGTGTCCCACAAAATCGGTTTGGTCACTTCCGGAAGATTTTAGGTCTCGTATGGACAGTTGATGACAGATTACTATTTGCTACGCGGTATAGAGCCGCCATTACATACCGTGATGCCATCGTCGCGCCGCCGTGGCGGAACAAGATTCCTAATTAATCGATCGCTTATCACAGAAAGCGAGCCAGTCTTTCTGTGACGAGGATATGAGAACGGATGTTTAACTTTAACTACCCGGTAGTTTCAAGGACGGATTAAAATTGAAGTCTGCCAGAAATTCTACCTCGATCTGATTACGATCGAAATTTATAATTCCGAAACGTGGGAACTGAGATAAAAATACATTTTATAAAGTTAGATTATGATATAATTAGTAATAACATTTTCTCCATACGATATAATTATAACAATTTCTCTTGTATTTTTGGAAATACTATTTCTCATTAAGATTTCTGTAATTGTTCAATGTATGTTACATAATTGTTATATGTAATGATTGTATATAATGAGAATATTTAGAAAATTAAATAACGAGCGATTTACAAATCATTATGAGATCCTTCCATTTTGTTTTTAATGATATGTTAATAAATTTGTTTAATTAAAATAATTTAGGTTTTGCAATTAAAACAATAGAGCGATTCCGACATTTCGTGACCATTATATTGTATAGCTCGATGTGATGTATGAAAGACATTAACGTCGGTAGAATGTTTTCGAAAAGAATCCAGATCTCCCATAGAACGGAGGCGTTCGAGAAGAACTTATCGCGGACGACGATTTATGGTACAGCTAACGCGCAGATCGACTTTCGGGATGAGTCGAAGGAACGGCGAGTCGTCTCGAGCGAATCTTCGCATTGTGCTCGAGACATACCACGCTTACGATGAACGATCAAATCGATGGCTGCAGCGAAATGCACCGTGGGGGTTTACCGCAAAGACACCATACTAGATTTATATGCAACGAAGAATCCATTGCGGTACGGTATCTTCAACGTTAAATCCTACGATTTATTGCCACATCGTCTGGCGCCTGGTTTCAATTTTTAACGATTTCCGATGTCACGACTTACATCCGGTCATAACGTTAATCTGTCTTTTCTCACGGTAGGTCCCGATTTGGAATGATCGATATTAAAAGTCATTAAACAGATTTATACGGCGACAGTATTGACAATTAAGTCACTAATTTTTCATTAAAACAATTAGTCACTATTAGGCATTAATCATTTCTTCATTTACATTATCCGAAGAAGGTTCGACGCAATTTATTTCAATGTGCTCGCTTTTCTGATAATAATGAAATCGATTTTGTGATATTTTGTGATGCATAACTTTTTAACCCTAGAATGCTATCGATATGTAAATTTTACGTACATGTGAGCGAGATCATTGAACTATACTTTCAGTGATTATTAGGAGGTTCAGTTTGCCGTGTTAAAAGGTACCTACACGAGAAAAATGATTTTGCTGAATATCTAAAAATTTAACTAAATACAGATCTAAAAATTGTTAGACTATCAAAATAATTATGTAGGATTTAAATTGCTTATTAGAATGTTAAAACTTTTTGTAGAGGATGCTCATCATATTTGAGTGCCATACATAATTATTTTGATGATTTAATAAAGATATTTTTAGATACTTCAGTAAAATTATTTTTTCAGTGTATAATTGCCGCGAAATTGAGAATTGAACAATTAAAAAAGGCCAGAATCAATCGGACGATCCCAATATAACTGCGATTCCGCGTGAATCATTTGGATCTTAATCTAGCAACGCTTTTAGCAGGAAATTGCGGCTGACAATTAATTTCGTAGCTCGGGTACCTTCGCAATTTGTTGTCGATCGATCCTAAATGGTCACTAAATCGTGCTAACGGATAGTAATACGTATACGCAAGTATTAACATCGAAAGTACGATTTTGTTGAAGTCTAAAAATTTAGGTAGATATAGATACGAAAAATATTTTGTTGGCCATCAAAATAATGGAAACTTAAATACGATAATCGATGCTGTAAAAAGTTTTGATTCTACATTCTGCTAACTATTTTGAGCGTTTAACAGAACCGTTCTTTCTGTGGACGGGTGTCGCATTCATTTCTTCGTAAAGATATTCGATAAACGTTTTCTTCATATTGTGAAATATAATTTTCGTCAAATATGTAGTCATATGTATAATGAAGCTGCCGTTAATGTGGGCATTGTCGTACAAATGCATTCGTTCAATAATTGAACGAGTCTAATTATAGCGATAAAGCGATCGCTGTGAACGGCGAGATTGGAATTCAAATTGTAACGGGACTCTGTATCATGGATTGGCTCACTGAAAATTACAATTTGCCATTATTTCTGTCGTGAGCAATACAGCTTCCGCGGAAATCTATCCATACAATATTCAAATAGGATGCAACTTTCGTGAAATATGAATGAGCTTCGTTGGTGTGTACAAAACTGACCGTATAATAAGATTCTAGTGCGTCAAATACGGGAAGGTATATTTCGGGCATCTCTCTTTATGCATTCGTGATATCTTCAAACGAAAAAAATATTCGTCATTTTGTGTTTTTACCTTAAATTTGCTTCTGCGGGAAAACGTTTAAAATGACCAACATAACTCCGTAGTCAGAATTTAATTGCACTTGCGTTGCACGCGATGGTCGAGCAATTAGACACCTCTTACCAACAACGGCTCAAGAGGTTCGATCCAGTTCGATGTGCCCGGGATCGTACGATTCAGTCATTACATGTAACAGAGTTGCACGCTAGTAAGTTCGCCATTGGGGAATTGGAGTTGAGACAATTGATTTCATGGTACATGTGTTTCTAATCTGACCTGATACTAGATTTCTAATCTTGATCATTGTGACGAATAAAAACACGTACGAGATCCTTCTTCATTTATAAGGACGATTATCACAGATTTAATTTTTCAGTAATAACTTCGAGTAAAATTTCGTTAATCAATAGTTGATTGATTTGACAACGAAAGAGGATTTTCCTTTATTAACTCACGTGATGGAAAAGCCATGAGTAATCACAATCGCTGGAATGGTCAAAAAGACGACGCGTAACTCAATCCCATTCCTTTGTTAAACCGCTGATGCATTTTTACGTATATATATATATATATATATATATAACCCGATAGGAGGATTGATCTCCATTCCAGTGACAGCACTCTACGCAGTATTATTTTAATCGCGATGGAAGCGATATCTTTAATTAACGAGCTCTATTGTACGATGCTGTTGTGAATTTTTAGGCTGCGTGGACAATGCGACGATAGCTTGAAATATAAAATACACGCATATGTAAAATGATCCGAAAAGACAACTGTATTGAAGAATGAATTCTATCGGAATACCTACAAAGTACGAACGAGTATTCAAGGATTTCAAAACAAACGACTCAAAGCTTACCATCTTTATATGTTCCGGGTCTGAGTGCTCTCACAAATTCTCGGTCCGCGATCGATCATCTCCGAGTTTGTACGAGTGTTTTGCTCGTAAGCAAATGATGTTTATCGAAAAGTTTTCTGTACATCGTCAAAGGAAGACAAGAATATTTGCAAAACTGAATAAGGAGTCAATATATATATATTATATATATACAATATATATATGTGTGTGTATTTATATGTGTATACAATATATATATGTGTGTATACTTGTGTGCAATTAATATTTGTTTATATTAAATTTATTATCTTTGTCGAGTTTGAGAAATGTGTTTTACGTCGGAGATTCTAACAGATTCCCTAGTTGGCATGATTCGGTCTTTGCCACTTGCAAAACCGTGTCTCGAAATGTTCAGTGTCTTGTTGGTGCACACCAATCATACTCACGAAGCTTATTATTTATCTCTTTTGGACGTGTGCGAGGTGTTGTTGGCATAAGGCCATGTCTGAATGCGACGTGAAATTACTTAGTGTATGCATTTAATATCGAGATATAATTAATACTGTAATATAGGAGTGGCGAAATATTAATACTAGAAATATAGCAAAATATTAATACTAGAAATCAGAATTGTGATAGATATGATGTAAATATTGTTCATAGTTTATTTACAAGTAATAACATGGGGATATAAATAATAAACTAAATAAATATTTTAGATATTATATATGATATATATTATAGAAATATAAAACAATATTATATAATAATGTAAAATATCTGTTTTATATTAGGAAATATGCAATACAATATAAATGTTCTTATCGAATACAATTTTGATTAAATCATGCAGAACTCACGAAAAATAACTTGGTTAGTGTGGATACAGTCGATTGCTTTTATTTGCAGTGAGATATGATCAAAATTTAATTTAAATTCACGTTTCTATAGAAAATATATATCGCGATTTTTACTGAAATTCAAAAGAACACAATCGCGAAGGATTTAATATACTGCACGTTGATATTGCTCATACGTTTTCAAATATAGAACAATAGAAGGAGTTTGAAGTGACAGACACTATATCCCCCTATTTTAGGATTATAAAGTATATAACGTGTTATCATTTTTCATTATACTCGTATATACATTAAAAGTATTATTGAAAAGTATTATATTGAAAAAATATTATTTATAAAGGCATCATATTAAGGCATCAATCAAACGCATATAATATTTATTCTATAAATACAATATATTCCTCTTTACATAAATACTATGAAATTTCCTATATCTAATTACAATTGATATATTATACTGTAAAATCATTTTCAACCATATGTATCATTAATGATGTACCTTGGTGTAATGTGAATTTCACATCAATCAACGTAAGAATTGCCTTTGACATTCATGTTAGAACATCGTTCTCTCAAACAGAAAGCGTGACATGCATTATCGGATTATCATTGTTATGCTCATATAGCAAACTCATTACAAGCCTTCACGGTTAACGGACATGCTTATGACATGCATGGTTTCTTGTTTGATCTATAAAAATTTATTGCGCTAAACAAGTTTAATAAAATTGAAAATATTGAAAGATTGACTTTCTAAATCTTGCAACGAAAAATATATTCGACATATTAGGTACAGAGCATAAATAAAATATGTTTTATTCAAAGTTATATAAAAAAATGCACGCATTTTCTAAGTTTTTTAAGCTCGTTTTGATAGTACACAATAATCTGTGATGTTTCTGTGACATTTAAGTTTTAAAGAGTATTAAATGAGAACTTCTGTATGTTTTTAGAGAAAAATCCAGCATCAGATCTCGAAAGCGAATTTTCGATATTTTCTTCCTATATCTATGATTCAATGTTACACAAAATCATTACTACAAATTTAGATAAAAGAATTTTAAAATTTTTATAGCACATTACGATAATATATGTAATTATACTCATTATTTGCAAGTTACTAGTAAATTTATTATATAGAATATATTAATCACGAATAAATCTGTTTGAAACATATCTCGATGTAAATAAGGACAGATTAATGATGACAATTTTAACAGATAACTCTATATATATATATACATTATTATACATTATAAGTATTATTCTTTAAATTTTAATTTTTCAAATTTTGTTTGAACAGTTGATTGTCATCTCGTGGTCTTTTTGCAGCGGATATTAGACAACTATTCTTTTTCCAACGAAAAGAGAGTGGAGTCTGACGATTCCCTGACGAACGCGTAATCCGATGAACCGAGATCGATGGCTTAACCAAAGCGGCTGTTCCGATTTTGAAGATTCCATGGAAACGTAATCGCATCGAATCGACGGAGTGGAACATCGGTGATTAAGCCGACCGGGAGAGTTGCCAGCGAGAACGATATTTTATATGATTCATATCTACGGCCATATTGAACGTTTCGATGCAAATATGGATATTATACGAAACGTGCAAAAAGATTTTTGCACCTTGATTCAAAATTCGAGAGGTACGTCATTATCATCACACGTTCGTTTCCTCCTTCGCTTGCAAATGCGATATACATAAAAGTACGAAAATACCTAGCGGTAAGAAGGTACGTGTTGTTTATAACGAGAGAGAAATATAAGTGTTTATGTATACGAAACTATAAATTGCACGAATAAAATTTCTTAAAGTTCTGTGTTACGTATATACGAGCATGCTGCTATTATATCAGCTAAAACGTTTCTTTGCGAAATATTGTTGTCAGGAATATCAACGTAACTAAAACGTGAGATTTTTATTTTATTCTATTTATCGCGACGGTGTACTTTGACTGAAAATTACTGGGGGCAATTTTTAAAAAATTTATTTTTATAATTATTTAAATTATTTAAATTAATTATTATTATTGAAAAATTAGAAAGGTAAGAAGCAATTCTGAACTGTTCAATCGATTGGAAGAAGCAGAGATTTCATTCCCGGGCATGAAACGATTCGCTCTTCCATTTATTATCAATGTCAAGGTTCTCCGGTGATGCGTAAGTATGCGGTCACAGCGAGAAAGTTAAAAGAGACATTAGATGTGCTCCATTAATAATAACAGCATTGCTATTCATACTGCCACTCCTGATAGCATTCCTTGCCAAAGCGTTGATGCATCTTGTCAACCCCCCTTCTCTTTCTGTCGAGACCGATCACCCTTCTATTGACTCCTATTCAGGCCGACATCACACCAGGTCGCCACGCGCGTAGTCCGCGATATCTCAAGGTGACGAGTGTTATGTAAGCTCTATCAATGTCATGCACCTGAGATTGCTTAATCTTCCCCATCAGCGCTCTATTGGTGCGATCAAAGCTGCATTGTTCTATCTCGGTCATGTAGCCGGGAGATGAATCTCTGAATAATGTCATGCCTCGATTACGATAAATGATACATGAATCAAAAGAAGTTTGTTAAAAGACGCTATATTAATTATATGGAAAAAGTGACTTCAGTCACAATGGCTGAAAATTTTGTCTTTTATTATTATTATTTGTCTATGGCGATTTTAAATACCATCTCATAATTTACAAAATACCTATCACAGTTTTAGCCAATTTCATTGAAGGCACTTTTCCCATACAGTTCGAATTCTCGTATATACTGTCAGAACTGAAAATTTATTATTCACGTTATGTGTATACTACAGATTTTTAGTATTGGTAGTGTATGTATCGGAACACAACCATGAGAGATTAGTTCGGGATCCTTTCCATACGAATGATAAAGTGCACACTTATTTATCATCTGTCACTGTCATCGGCGATTATGTCGAATTGATAACGTTAATTGATATTTATTAATATTTCATTCTGATGTATTACATTGTTTTAATTTTACCGAGTACCCAAGTTCGAATAATTTTCGATAGCTATAAAGATAGGTGAAAATGAATGTGCATCACTAGACGATATGTCGAAAATTGATAGCAGGTACAACAACACTGGGATAAGCGCGAACCAGAGTGTACAATGATATCAGGCCTTGTGTCACATACACACTCACCATCATGTATATTTTAGAAATAATAACAGCCTGTGGTTATCGTCCACTTGCATATGTCGTAATATATGCAAAGTGCGATTATACGTTGATATTGGTGATATACTAAAATCAAAATGCTTTCACGCCACGATAATACGAAATACCATGCATGCCGCACATCCCGCGTAAAAACGCTGTCAGTTTTCTAATAATCGCAGGGTACAATACGTTATAAAATGCATAACAACGTGATGTAACGACTGCATACAGAAAAAACGGTTTTGCTGAAGTATCTAAAAATATAGCTACACCGTTAGATATCATAGGAGCACAATGATAATCCAATCCCTAACTTATGTTAAAAATAACATTTTGTTATTCTTTACCTCCAAGTATGTCAAAATTTAAATCAATCTATTTCTGCACTTAATTTAAAAAATAAATAACTTTCTGTACTTAGTAAATAATAAACTAAATTTGAGTCAAATTTAATATCTTTTCTTGAATTAAATTATTTAATTCCATTATTTTAGTTTTTTAAATTAACGGCATATTGACGATCTATAAAAATGATTAAAATTAAATTTCAGATTGAGTATAATTTGACATTATGAATTTAACAGCGTAAGCAAAGATCTGAAAATAATTTTGTTTCATTATCAAAATAATTATGTAGGACAGTCAAGCTGGTTAGTAGATATTAAAATTTTTTGCAACTCATGCTCGAGTTTCCTACGTAATTATTTTGATGGTCCAACAAAATTATTTTCAGATCTGTATTTAGCTAAATTTTTTAATATTTCAGCAAAATTGTTTTTTCCATCACATAAATCTGTCGTGACAATAAGAAATAGCAGCAGTCTCGTTGAAATGTTTATTTCGAGCAGCTTACAAAGTAAACATCAAGCGTAAATAATTATAACAGTTGCGTAGTTCGTACGATGTCAGAAATGTATACCTACCTATATAGATATTTGGGTAATATTACGAGTTAAATTCTACATGTTTTCGGTCGATGGTGGTTGAACAACGACGGATTTGAAACAACAGATTCGCGGTCCCATTAACGCGTCGCAAATATTAGCGTTGCTTCGAGTGTACTACGCTGACGTCGGTATATCGCTAAATATATTAGTAGATAATTTTTTTATCAGAAACAAGGCAATGATTAATTTTACCCAATATTAATAACTCGAGGGCTGCAGCGAATATTTATGCCTCGTGGCGCACGGTGGCGAGTAATTCACGCATATCTCGTAATTAAGTTCGGTCATGTATACAAATCCCTGTAGGCGGAACGCTATATCGACGCACTTTCCGCAATGCTGATATAACGCGCCATGTTGATGATACAAGATTTTTGCCCGAAACATTCTGACCTCCTCTCTTTATCGATAATTGAACACTGCTCGTAATAATCGCCGCTGCAATGCGCGGCGCGGGAATATGTAATACGGGATGAAAGATAATGGGGCGCATAATTTCGCTTTAGCGCATAACGTCGACGAGCTATTCTTGCTAAAGTGTCAAATCCCCGTGTCATTTGTGAAACATAAAATAACATGACACAAGCGACAGCCTTCAATTTGAGATAATTGAAACTAGCACTCGATATTCTTTCCACGTGTATAAAAGCTGATTCAATGAAAAAATTGCCATCGACTAGACTATATTTCGCCATACGAGACCACATTATGAAATTCCATAGTACGTAATATACCTTTTCCTCGAGATTGACGATAAAAAAATTCTTCTGTTTAATACGTCGGTATTGCAGTTGATAATCCGAGGTTAATAACGCGGCGGTTTTCGCGGTTTGTTTGGCTCTGTATTTCGTGTACGGTGGATGGGACGGAAAATCTCCGAACAGATGGTGCGTGTATGTAAAATACCGGGCGCAAAAGCATGTACGTATATAACGGAATATTTCGACGAGAGAAATGGTTCGAAAAAACAATCCCATTGCATTTTGCTAATATGCACGATGAACGAAACGCTAGATAGGTTACGAATAATTTTCAACGTCAATTCCCGAGGCAAAGATAAAAAGAGATATGTTGACTACTTCTTTATATTGATTCACCGATGTTGATAATTCAATACATTTCATTACAAAAACGATGTTTTTATTATATAAGCTTCGTAAGAATCAATTATAGAGCTTAACCAATAATACTAAATTCATTTTTATATTTGCATATTTTATATTGTATGATAATTGTGATATTAATTAATAAAGAAAATTTTAAAAAGATCTGGATTTGTACAGATTTTTTTTATTAAAATGAAAGATATTTTTTTATTCAAATTATTTTTGAAATATTTATGAAAAATATATCGAAAATATCACGAAGCAGTTTAATCGTATTAAAATGACATTACGTACGGTCGAATATTAATTGAGGTTTTAGTAGGATCTTAAAGGCGATGATTTATCACGAGATGACAAGCGAACGCTGCGTGGTAACAGATGGCGGATATTGACGACACGTTGTAGAATTTGAAACGACTTTGAATACTTAAGCGTTCGCGTACTTATATAGGAAGGACAAGGTTTATTGGCAGCGAATCGATGTTTATACAACTGCCAAATGAAACCTGGAACGTTCGGGTTTGCCCGGCAAAAACAGCAACACGATCTACTACAAAATGTCGATGTGTCACAATCTGTGATACCCGCGTTTCCGTCGTTTTCCCAAATTCCGATATTTCACAAATACGTTCTAGCAAAAACGTGAAGATATTGTGACTGACAGCAATAGTGTATGCTAACAGACATAATTATTAATTGTTCAATTCGTAATAAAATATAAAAGTTTCCGCGGCGATACGTCTGCGCTATTAATTCCTTTCGTGAGATAAAATCCATCTTACTGAGCTCATATTAACACAAGGGCAGGATGAAATATGAACGGATATGATAGTATTGTATTGCAACTTCGGGATCTTGAAAATGATGGAAAAATCTTAAGGTTGTAATCCGCTCATAGGTATTCTCTTCAAGTTTTGAGAAATAACGTAGAAAACTTACAATAGCGTCTTATATCATGAAATGAACTCATCCGTTTTACTCTGATTATTTTATTAAAGTAAGAGTTGTGAAACAAAAATATGAATCGAATATGACTATTTTCGAGAGAAAAGTACGTACTTTACTGCCCCACATTTTTCCCTCTGGAAATACGCGGAATATCGTCGTGAGAGCCGTCTTTACAGAGTAGCTATAAATTTCGAGTCCATGTCTACTTGAAAGTTGGCATAAAGTGCGACGCCCGACATCGAGACGACGATAAAACTTACCCTCGTGTCCGGTATGCTCGTTTGGATCGTTTACGATAAAACGGATCGCACCTCATGTAAAAATTACAAATATTGCTAGTGAAACAAAATTTTGTCGTAACAATATTTTAATATTGCAAAAACGCGGTTCTCTCTGCATTCTCTCTGCGTTAAAGTGTAAATTTTTACATGAAATTATGAATTTTTACATGAAAAGAACGGTTTTACTAAAATATCTAAAAATTTGGCTAGATAGGTCTGAAAATAATTTTGTTTAATCATAGAAATAATTACATAAAACATCCAAGCTGCTAAAATGCCAAAAATTTTTGTAGCATTACTCATTATATAGCGTCTTACATAATTATTTTAACATTGCAACAATTACTTTCTGTATTTAGCTATAAATTTTTTAATACTTCAGTGAAATCGTTCTTTTCGTGTAAGAGAAATTTCTTAAGGTTTATATGTATTTGAAATGCCAAAAATTTTCTTTTTTTATTTTGCTTCCCATAACTATAAATTTATATTTAGGAAAATACAATATGGTGAAAATGAACCGAATTTTAGCTACATATAAAAAAATCTGTCTCGCAAAAACAATTAATAACATAGAAATATTACAGCTCGTGGATACTATTATACCATCATCGAATCGAACAATTAATAATCATGTCTCTGTTAGCGTATGTGTTGATATCAATCAATATCTATGCGCTTTTGTTGGATTCGTAAAACGTCAGAATTCATACAGATAGATCTATTATATAACTCAGCAACTTTTTCAACGTTACATATTGCTCTTTGAAGTGGTAATAAGCAACATTACTCGTTTATCTCGCTAAATATTTTTTCTCGATTCCACACTCACACTAATAATTCTCACACTAATAATTTCTCCACACAATAATATGTTTCCGTATCACAATAAAGCAATACATTCTCCATTGCACTTCATCCGATATTCTTCGCACAATCAATCCCGCTATTGTTACACGTTATTAAATTTTTGTTATAAATACACACACAGAGTACCTGGTGATACATGAATTTTTCTCATTCAGTGGAATAACGTTTTATGTGTATGTAGATATGCGCGGATTGTTTGAATTCCTAAATAAACGCCAAACAACGTGATATATCCATCGAACATCCGGAATGGATAGAACGAGAGTTTTCAAAGTGTTATTCGATTTCCTGGAAAAGCGGGGTTCCACGTCGACGAGGATATCATTCACGCTCAGTAATAGACCAATGGATTATTTCGTGAGCAAACACAGGCTTTAGATTTAAGTTTTAACGCTCTAGTGCCCTTTGACGATTTTCCAATGGATTTTCCCATCATGGAAAATATTTTCGGAGTTTAGATAGGATAGAGCCATATAAATCTATAATGTAATTAGGATTACATTACAGACATAGAAATTTCTTAATTGATATAAATGAAGCAATTATTCATTTATTTCTGGACATAAATAGGGTACATGACGACAAAATCGTCCAGTACATCTTCGAAGTTGTGCAGTTTCTTTAAAGATGTATTATAATATTATTCGTATAAAGTAGCAGAAATTATATGATATTGTCGCGTCTTTAGAAAAGTATCACAAGTAAAGTTAATATTTTTGAGATAATAAAAGAAAATCGACGTCTTTATAATTGCCGAAAGTAATTGACATATCAATATCGCTGCATTTCATTTTCCATGAAATGATTAAATTATAATGAAAATTATAATTTTATATATTATATATATATATATATAATTTTCGTGATTTTTTATGGAAGATGAAATATACCACGATAATCATAAAAAGGCATGATAAATTTTATATACATAATGTAAAAAAAAAATAGAGCGCTATCATAACCTAATACACTGAAAGAAAAGATTGGCTGCTGCAGCAAATTAGATGGTAAAATATGGCATAGCATTTTTAATTGGCTGCAGCAGCCAATTTTTTTTTTCAGTGTAGAAATTCGGAAAAGTGAAATCTCATAACCCAAGGATAGACTGAAAAATCTCGAGTCCATGTATTTGACCCTCGGATATTGTATAGCTTCTAGATCAACGTATGTACATTCCTCCCCAAGGGCGAGAACTTATGTCTCGTAAACTTCTTCCTAAGACTTATCGTCGCACGATATGTCGCAATATGAGGATTCGGAATTGTACCGCGAACAGCGATTTCGCATATGTGAAAATTTTTGCAAAACAAACGAAATATTTCAGTTTGTACAATATATGTATAGCCTACTATCAATCATAGACGCTTTCGTATCATAATGCTTAGTATCGTGAAAAATATCATAATAAATAATACGAGTGACTATGGTAAATGGAAGACATAAAGAATTTATTACTTGTATCCAAATCGTACCTACTAAATAAGATAATAATTACTATGTTCATTATAAATAATAATTTATATAAATATATGATTTATTCTACTTATATCGATATAATGTAAAATTAAATGTAAAGTAAATTTACATGTAAACTAAATGTTAACTTAATATTTACAATAAAATATATATTGTAATACTTCAAACGAATAAAGCAAAATATAGATAATTAAATTTCATTTTGCATTATTGATTTTCAATAAAATTACTACAGGTTTAGTATAACCAAACATAAAGTTTGCAAAAGAAATGAAATAAAATTAATAATGATAATCATATATTTATTTCCATGTTTTAATCTTAATTATATATTTTGTGTTAAAAAATTATGTCATTTTATTATAAATTAAATCTGAAGACAATCTTATAACAAAGATTCCTCGCATCACCAAGAAAATTCCTTGTGCGGTCATAGATGAAGAAAGTCCCTTTCTCTTGATAACATCCCTTTGATCGAGCCCTTCTCGTTGATCGGATGAAATCGTGAAGATTTCCTCGTTACGGTGCAATGCCTCCGATAACTTTTATCTTCGCGGCCGGGTAAGTTTTTTTTTTAAAAGTTCACAGCAATTCTCCGTTCTCTCGTGAGCCCTTAGCCGCGGGCGGGTCGGATAAAAATTCATAGGCACCCTCATAGAGATGTTATCATCATCCTCGACGCGCCCTTCATCTTGGACGTGCGATGGAAACGAAGAATGTCATCCACTTGGCCTTTGCATCAACCACGTCATCGACGATGTCAATAACAACGACAACGATGACGAGGATTATATAAGATTATATATGTATACCCCAAAGATTTCCCTGACGAGCGATAAGTCCCGAGCAAAAAAAATGAATTATCATCACGTTATTGCTGTAAGCAACACCGTGGTGAATAAACGGGGGAAGGGGGGAAGGGGTGTCTATCCTCGGTGCGTTGTAAATTTTTACGCCTGCATCCGCGCGTATCTACCAGCAGCCGCGTATAACAGTCGAATGGACTCGCAAAAAGCGTTTGATTAATGATTCGTATGGCATAGAAGGTATTCAGGCTTAATCTGCCGCAACTGCGCTACAAAATTATCTGTTCGTTTCGGTGCGCGGAACAAACGACTCTATACATTTCTGATATTCTCAAATTACAAAATAAAAAATTATATGGAGTTTCGAATATATAAAGTCGATGTAATTTATATATATATGTATATTATATATAGAAGGTGTCCCGAATTTAAATGGCCAAACTTCGGGAGTATAGAGAATTTATATTCTCGTCCTTTAAAGATATTCTCGTTTCTGCTTCGTTTTGGAGAAAATCACAAAAAAAAGATAAAACGTAATTTTCATTTTTGTACTTATTCATTTTTCATTTCATTTTTCTACTTGCAAATTTTCTCTTAACGGGTCTTGATGAATTAAAAACGAGCTGATCTGTCGTAGCTTATTAAAATTCAATATAATGACTCGCCGACTCAGCACTTTCCTGTTTGGAAATCGACGCGCATATTCTCGCATCGCCTCCTGTGTTACCGTCACAGAAAGCATACACGAAAATCATGTTAGCATATTCAACGTTAGAATGTGTACGCGGGCATATTGTAACAGGTGTAATTCACTCGATGGTTTCTGATGAATATAACCGATGAATTTATAGGAGAAAGGCAGAAATGTAAACAAACAAAAATATTTTCACCAAAAAGTGGAATATTATTATTTTCGTGTATGATTTTAGCGATAATGCTAGCCTTCAGAAACAGTGCGAGAGTATGCGCGCCGATTTCCAGACAATAGAGTGCCGGATCGGCGAGTAATTACATTGACCAGATCAGTGTTTGGCTGCAACACGAGCTGTCCGTATAAAATGCAATACGTATATTGTTTCAGAGGCCAACATTTTGAACAATAGCATTAAGCAAATGACAACGTAGAGGTATAGTCCTCTACGCTTGGCATCTCTCTAGTAAAGTAAGAAAATTTAAAAATAAAGAAATAAAAAAAGAAGGATGCCAAGCGGATGTGGTGCACATCCTGGTTAACGCCAAAATAGTCCGAAATGTAGTTATTTATGTTAAAACACTATGAAATAAATTACAATTGTGATTATGAAGAATAAATAACAATTTTTTTAATAAAAGTGATTATAACTCGGAAACGACTTATTTCCGGACCTATGTTTATACAACTTTTTTTCCTGCTTTTTGATATATATATACACAATTTGGATGTGTATATGAATAATTCGGTATACGCCCATCACTAATGAGTTCATAATTTGACGTTTATTTTCATTTTTTAATTTCTGCAACCGATCAATGGTTCTATAAGACGCGCATGCTTTAACGAGGACGAATACACTCACAAATTAAATTACGCTGAGATTGATGAGACGATACTAAGCAGGACGTTCTGTACACTCGGCCGTGCGCCAATTCATCGGAGAGTTTGGTCAAAGGAAAGCTCAATTCCTTTCGCAATTCCGAGTTTAAATTTCTCTTGAGACGCTAGCTTTTTGCCCTAAGTATCGATGCGCAACTTGAAAACAACATCGAGGCTTTATTGCTTCAAGAAAGTGCATGCTCGTCTTTCAATGCTGCCGAGGCTTGCTTTTGAGGTAAAAATCTTACGTAGCAGAAAGGCGATATCGAGATCGATTTGATGGAAACTGCTTCATCGTAACATTGACTTATAACATCCGTTGAAAAATTCATAGCGTCGATTAACGATCAGCAACATAGAGCGTAACATAGACAACCTGATCGAAACTTTTTATGAAGCACCTATCGACGATTCAAATACACAAAAAAGTAACATGTATTCTACGAACAGCGTAAAATGGACAAGTCTATTTTACGCTTCTCGTAGAATGCATGTTAATCTTTCAAAAAGCAAGTTTATTTTCACGTAATAACTGCTAACTTCAAACATTTTAATGTTGTGACTTATTTATTAATTTCTCACAGTTCTATTTATTTTCTAATTAGAGAATAAATGTTTATAGTTCTGAATGTAAGCATTTTTAATACCTGCGTAATATTTCCGTTCGCTTATTATCCCTACATTTCTTCTCGTTAAAGCAGCGTACTCTTTTAAACAAAGAAAAGAAAAAAAGAAAAAATAAAAGAAAAAAAATAAAAGTCTTGTTGACTAAGGAAATAGACGACTTACTACACAGCTAAACATTTCTTTCACAGTGCACAATAGGAAAAACATACATAGCTTCTACATCTTAACTTTGTAATTTTCTGTTTGATAAACATATTACTTGATAAATTTTAGCGATAGTACACAAATGTAGAATTTTTTAAAAATTATTTTTTACTTAATAGTAATTATTAATGCAAATTCAAAGCTTTTACAATAGAAACAATAGTAACGATAATTGATCGATGCCGAATTCTTATTGATAATTTAGCTTCAGTACATTTCTTTATCTGGTTTTTTCTTGCACAAGAGAAAATACAGGTATGTAAAGTACTTTATTATTTGGAAATATATTAATTAGATAAAAGTTTATTCACTTTTTCGGAGGCATGTCTTTCTCTCGCATAATGAATATTACGTGCATAAATGTATAGTGCGTTGCTATAACATAATATATACATTACATAGTATATACGTTATATTGTACAGCATGTAACTTAACTCAAAATAGTTCTCTATATAATAATCGCTGCTTTGAAACTCAAGATATATATGTATTTATGACATTGAGTATGGAAATTTCCAAAATGTAATTAAGTTGATCCGGAATTGTAGGTACGTCTCGCGGATAAAATATGGTAACAGCTTGGTCGATATAATAATGAATCGCGGGTAATGCACTGAACGCTTGAATTATGGAAAACGGTCTATTGAATTACTTTAGTACTTCATAATGTGAATTATCATAATATTTTATTAAATGTAATTAGCTACTTATTGTCTCCTCGTTTCAGCGGTGAAGAGCAAATCACATCGTAAGAACTTTCGAAATACTCTCCCGCTTTTATGTACTCTCGCGGGCGTACTTGTACAAACGCAATGCATATGCGTACCACATTGCTACAGTTGCATATGGAAAATGAAATGGATTACAAAGTGCACCTCAATTTACTGTACCAAAAAGAAAGCAATCTTCTAAGTGCAGCACGAACGCGAAACAAAGGCATCCCGAAAGCAAAAAAGAAGATTAGCAAAAGCAAAAAAAGTCTTAATTGCTAGTTAACACAGTCGACACTTGATAAAGATATCTAAATCTCTCTCGGCGCGCGACAAATGAATCATGGTATTCTTTAAACGTGTCTAACGAGATAACATACGGGAATTAACTGCTGGAATAACTCATTGTCGTTGGTATCAGTGTAAGAACCGTCGTTTTTACGTTAGCCATTTTAAGCGAATAATCATTCATTCTTACTTTACCCCGTGGTAGTTAAAAGATAATCAGTATATCGCGCATATAATTTTATTAACATTATTCTAAATTTTATGAACATATTTCAACATTATCTTCTTCCTTTATATATTATATATATATATTTTTTATAAATATGTTTTATAGACATATATCATATAATGTGTTATTCTCTTCTAAGATTTTGATATACAATCACAAAAGTAACAAAGTATCTGGAGAAGGAAGATTTCTTCTCTCTTTCTCTCTCTCTCTCTCTCTCTCGATATCTTATTATAAGGTTAAATCAATAATTCAATGAATACGAGCAATACGAGCGAATACATGAGCATAGAGAAGATACGGATATGAATTTCTTACCGAAAAAGCTTTGAGGAAGACCAGACACTGTATGATGCCTTCCATCGTATCCCCGGTTAAACAAAAAGTTCCGTTGAGGTGTCGCCCTTTGCGGCCTATCACGGAACAGAGATTAGCCTGTACAAAGGCATTCTGCGATCGCGTGGCTGCCGTGAGAGCCGGATGGTGAGAACGGGAACTCATTAGACGCTCCAGCGAGTCCATCTCTTCTAATTTTCGATAATTTCTCGTTTCGATCTCTCTCGGGCTATCGGCCAAAAAGCGGTCGTGAAAGCGTCGTGGCGTTGGGGCACCGAACTTTGTAGCTGGTATCGAACATTTGTCATGGCCCTTCCCTCCTTCGTCGTTGATGAACGAATCTTGCCTCGCGCTCTCGCACTAAATTTTCAAGTATGAGAAATCCCACTTTGGTTGATCAGAAACACACTCACAATCGGTTGAAAAGTGTTTTGATGCATGCATCGTGAATCACATTATATGGTATTAAAAAACACATCGCAGCAATTTAATTTACGGTGCTTTTTGATGTTGTTAAATCTTTTTTATTAAACGTGTAACTAAAAAACAGTGCGAGTACCACTTCTGTTCCGGAAAGAAATTTCACTGGCAACGCAACTGTGAGCATATTTTATTTATTTAACGCGCTTTTGTTAAAGGTAAATTGGACCTTTGCAGGTGTAACTGCAAAATAACAGCGCTGCAGTCTAATTTTCCTTGTTAACACACTTTGAGTTATATCAATCCTTCCCTCTTCTCTTCCGATCTCAACAAAGCATTTTTGCGTCAAAACATTTTGACGTTGCACCAACCGTGAAGTTACTTCCTACAGAAACTTTTCGATACGACCGCGGGCGTTAAGTTTGAGTTACGGGCAGTGAACATATACAATCACGATGTATAAACGATGTTACTACTCCTCTTCGTCTCTCTTTGAACGTACCGGCACGATGCGTACTATATTCGGAGGAATAATGCATCACTATTCACGACCACGTTTAACTGATATACACAAAAGAAACTTCACTTCTTGTTTATATGACGCGGTTTGGTGCATCGACGATGTTCGGCATCTAACACTAAAGTTTGCATTCACAGGCACGTACTGAAGAGTTCGTCAAGCGAGTTTGCTTTTCCCTCACTTTCGTAGCGAGCTATCCACCGTCTCAATCGATATCACTTACCGGGTCTCTCAGACGCACCTAACGACAATCTATCTCTTGCTTTTCATGTTTTGCGTCAACAGCACCGTACATATTGCATCATCTAGTACCGCTCGAGTGAAACTTGCCATCGGTTTTATACATCCGCAGACAAATCGAGTAAACTCGCATTGTCGCTACTCGAATCGCATAAATACGCGAATTGAATAAAAAAAATTATTGGTAATAACTAACAAATCTCGTCAGCAAATCGTTTTGTTTTCTACGGGCGAAACCGTCCGACGGATTCTATCCATCGTGTATATCGATTCACAATCTTGCGCATTATCTCGTTCGAAACATTTATGAATGAAGCGACCCGTTCACCGACACTAATCGCGAATTGCCGTTCTTGGTCGTACCACGTCTACGAACTCGTCACCTAAGAACTGATCGATCCGTTGGTCTGCGTTCCAGGTGGCGTAACAGCTGACAAATCATTATCGATCGCGTCGCTACCTCGAACCTCCGTAAACATCATGAATCTCCGAGACGGGCGTCTGTTATCACTGCGCGGAACTGTAAATCCATCTCGCATGGCCATCCATTTGCTCCGACTCGGCCCGGCGCAGTTCCATATCCGCTTGAGGTTCAGCGAAGATCCTTCGCCGTAATCCACACAAAGAGGCTCGCTTTCCCACCCTAACAGATGTTAGACGACTTTAGATAGAATTAAATATCCGGAATCAAACGCGCGACGATTTATTGCGGGCAACAGGCGCGGGGTCCTTGAATCTTGCGAGAAATCGAATATATCTTCTGCGGGGGTAGTGTCTTGGTGACCGTTTCCGCCGGGCAATGCGTTTCTATCGCCTGCGGGGCGGTATACCGTCTGATTAAATCGCACATCTCATAACAGAAGAAGCAGATGCCGATAATCAAGAACGTATCCATTTCTCCGCTCAATTTCCGTAAGTTTTTGAGCGTCTCGAGCAGTCTTGTAAAAAACCTAACACCGATCTTCCGAGGAGTAAAGGATCTCTTGTTTAGAACAGTAAAGTCTTTTTTTCTCTGACTCTCTCAGTTTCTATTCTACTACTTCCTTCACACAAAAAGCTTTATGTTGTAAACGATCGTGAAGCCGTTAAATGGACTTTACACGTCTGAAGGTAACGGTGAATGGTCGGTTGTGCCGTCGATTTAACGTCAATGACGTTGCATTTCTACTCGTAGATATTCTGATTCGTGGCTAGAAGCGGAGACAGAGGAAATGATGGAGAACGCAATACGAAGCACTAGTCCTCGATACTACTGCAACGACCGTTCGGGATAATGTCAATCACACGATTTCATCCGAATGAAAGTCGCTCGAGACGTTGGACGTTAACGCGGTCCCGCTGTAATTGACAGCCAGGTTGTTGATCAGGGGTTCAGGGATCGTGTCAATGATCCTACAGCTACTACGGCCACGTCTATCGGCAAGCATCTCACTGAAAGCACCGCCGTTGTCCGAGCATCCCACGTCAGCAGAATCTACCCGTGTCGCGTCGTACACGCTGGCCTCACACACGAGGTCGCTAAAGCGCGCGCTTTAGACACGATGGCAGCTCGTTGCCGTGAACGGAAGCGGTCGAGAGGGAGCCACGGCGAAGTAATCACAGAAACAAAACATGGACCATGTGAGCTAACCCGGTGGCTATTATAGCTATTAAGATACACCGAGACATTAAACGTTTCAGTCTTGACGACTATTACGATCACTTCAACTGTACCGTTATCCTGCCAAGCTCCGAGGATGTACACTCGATCGTTTTTTGAAGAAAACAATCACGAAAATTGATAAGCCTTTCGCACCTTTCGCATTTGTTTTACGACGAATAAGACGTTGAGCAAACGGAGCGACGGCGAGAACAATTTCTACCGTCAGATTCTTCACACACTTCGATCTAATCAGCACACGCGGTCGTACACTGCGTAACGCATATAACGTGGACGCAAATCACTGAAAGCGAGAACAGCAGCAGCTACATCAGCGGGCTCGCAACGGGCCAGCGTATGACTACCAGATACTCTCGGCGTGAGGGTGCGCCTTTACAAGAGTGGGCGGGTGGAAACGAGGGATGCTGGGCGACGGCGCGGCCCGCGGCGCCACCCCCGGCCCCTTCGCGCGACTCTCGCAAAATCCACCAGCTCTCCCCCTTTACCTCCCCCTCGTGCGAACCCTCACCCCTTAGTCTCATCCTCCCCCCCGTCCTTTCCCCCCGGCCACCCACGCTCACGAGGCGCTATTCGCCGTTTCACCCCGGCCATACTACCGACTAACACTGTACTTCGGTCTTATTCTTCGTCCTGGTTCTTACGCTTCTTTCGTTCTTTTCGTCGTTCCTCGAACTGTTGTCCGTCCTCTATCGCGATCTTCTATCACATTCTTATTTCCCATGTCGTCCGTATGTGCTCCGTGCCTCGAGCTCCTTCATCGCGTATCTTTCGCCTCACGCCGTTGACCCGGCATAACGCCAGTGGCGATTTTTGCGCCAGGCACGGTTAGGTTGGATATTCAAGCGGATGAATGCACTCGTGCGTTTGCGACCAGCGAGCGCTTGGCGATGTCTTTAATACGTCTTCCGGTCTCTTACGAAATGCTTTCAAAAGAATGATTTATTCTCGGTTGAAAACTATTGCCAAATGGTAATAATAGATGCGAATCTACGGAGAAGAAGATAGAGATATGTATGTACAGAATATTACGGAGATTACAATCAAAATTAACATATAAGATGAAAATGGGTCAGATAAATCCAGTGTTACAATGGCTAAAGTACCGACCATTCAGTCGTTAGTCATCTCGCTATTTATTAGTTCACGGGATCGAAATCGTAATCCGAGTGAAATCTTATACATGTCAGGCTTGCGAATTGCGCTCCTATTACGAATGAGGTTTCGAGTTTTCGACGATCGTCTATGATTTGCGCTACTGCATCGCAATACAATGGTTCGCTTTTATTCTGAAATCTCCATTCTGTAGCTCCAGATCGCTTATGCTCTTTTTGTTCACTTGTCCCATTTTCCCTTATTCTTTATTGATTTTTCTATCGCAATTCCCATAGAATTTTTTTTAAACAGACGTACTTTCTTTCTTATAGAATTTTTCTATTTCCTTTCTCTTCTATCTTTATTACTTATAGTCATTTGACCTTTTCTATTGCAATTCAGTTATATTTGACGATTGAATTAATTTTTAATTTAATTCCATCCACATTAGCTTTAAATTCGTTGTTCGAAATATCAATTCATTCTATTTAACGATTCATTTCTCTTCGCAATTTTTTATCTCATATTCAGAAAGTATTAGTGAAGCAACTATTTAAACTACTAAAACCATATGTGTACCACATATTAAAAGTATGTATCGTACTTTCTATTACAAGAAATATTTTTGCTTCATTTTTATATCCTATTTTAGGAATTTTATTTGGGAAAAATATATAAGCTACAAACTTGAAATTTGGTACATTTATTCTTTTGATATTTAAATATTTTTTATAAATTTTTTCAAACAAAAGATTTTTTTGGCTATTGTAAATCTATATGGACATGTCAAAAAAACAACAAGCTCACTATTGCCACGATAACTCGTGTAGTTTTAATCCGATTGAAACAAATTTTTAGGAGATTTTCACATTTTTTCTCTTTCGTCCGACATACAATCAAATAAAAATTCCAACTCTTCAATTTTTCCGTTAAAGAAGAAGCTCGGGGAACAGTAAAAAAATCAAATTTTTTTCAAAACTTGGTCATGTTTACAAAAAACAATTTTTTTAACTTGGTTATACAAAGATTAAGAATTTTTTGAATTTTTTATTTCAGATAATTTTTATATCTTAAATTATAGTAAACATGAAGCGGCATTTTTTACATGTATATCATACAGATTTACAAATAATTATCAAAAAAAATCTTTTATAATGTTTGAAAAAATGTGTGAGGAACATTAAAGTATCAAAGAATAAATGTATCAAGTTTTAAATTTATAGCTTTTATACTTTTTCCAATAGAAATCCTAAAAGAGAATACTGAAAGCGAGAATATCTTTTTAAGCCATTTTTATATCTCATTTCATTTTATATTATTCATCAATAGATGTAAATTAAATATAATTCTTTCAGTCTTTAATAATTACTAAATTATCTGTTTAACTGCATATTGTATATAGATCTGATAAGAGAGAAAATATATTATCACCCTTTCCGATTAAGTGGAAACAATTAGAACGTTCGCTCCTCAAGCTTTTGTCAAGCCAGCATAGCAGTAGTATAAGTAAATGGTCCATATATCCTTAACGAACTTTCGGAAGCGCCGACCGACTTCGTGCATCATGTACGGGGAAATTACGACGGATATCCTGTGAGATTAGGTGTGCCGGGTCGACAAATTGTGAGTTTGCATTTACGGTACATACCATCGGCGCAACTGTTCGCTCCAAGTTCGTGTCGCCGGTTTAATTGGCTTTAATAAAGTTCGGAGAGTCGCACCAGAGAAGTCGCGGAATTAACGGTTGCGGTCTATCGCACGAGTGTAAGTAGCAAGTGGTTAAAGAACCTTCTTCCGGGGCGCCCGAGGCTCCTTCACATCGCCAACATTCGTCCCTTACTCATACAGAAGAGCAATTATGAGTGACCCAATAGCAAGCGAGAAAGAGAGAGAGAGGGGGGAGGAAGAGGAAGAGAACATAACTGAGAAACAATTTTACCACAACCATTTAGTCATTCAGTTCGCCAACTTCTCCCTCGTAATGTCGTAATCACCAAAAGATTTCTCTACCTTTAAACAAGAAGGAACAATAAGTATGTTTACTTTCTAAATGCGTTAAAAATGACTCGACATTATTTACAAATGGTTTTGTTTATGATTTGTATTCTTTAGATTGTTTACTATTGTTTTACGTTTACACGAAGAAGACGGTGAAAATTGCAGTAAAACATTATTGAACAAACATACGTTGATTATGTTATATCTAATGTAACGCAGATTTTTTTTTAAAGAGAAGTGAATTTTTGGGTGTGGTTTATTTGAAAAATATTATATTTATGATTACAGTTATTTTATTTGAATTGTGAAAATTTATTTAGATTTAATTTTAAATTTTAAAATAGTCATTTCATAATGTAAATTTGTAAATGAAGATGGATGCAATGTCATACTTGCCGTTGATATATACACAACGACGTCTTCTTGAATCTGATACATTAAACCGTTGTAATCGCAGGTAAACCGTTGGTCAGTGCTCTCCTCACTGAATCGATAATTGGTGCCTGTTAGAAGCAGATAAGGTCACTATCCCTCCACGCTCACCTAACATCTTTCACTAATTGCTCTATATTTTCATCCTGATATAATTACTTTCTTTCACGGTATGAAATTCATATGGGCGAGTGTTTAAACAATCTTCTATCACCTTAATTACTTCAAGTACTAATTAAACCTTATGCATAGTTACGAACTTTATCGCACGGCGCACAGACATATTGTCATAATGGAAAATCGATTTCACGTAGATAAATCATTACAGTGTATGCTGTAATTTTCTGTTAGAAGTGTTAAATTCGTCAATCACTATAACCGTTAATATCTTTCTTACGTCATACTATCGTGATACATATTTGATTTAATGCAAGCTAGTCTTATAAGAGCGTACATTCATATCTAGTAGACAGACTTTTCCGTTTTTATCTCGGTTTTTCCTATCAAATCCTGTTTGAGGCAGGCACGTAAAACTCGTCGCAAAAATTCTTTTCTCGGAATAGAAGCGCCCCATCTTTACGAACAGCATATTGTATCCCGCGGCATGAATTCAGATTCAATCCCTCTTTCATTCGACACTGCTTCCTTCGAACCAATACGATGAAAGTTTTCTCGTCGTGTCGGACATGGAGATTTGTTGAGGCGTGCAGCATGTCGCCGAAACGTATGTAACTTGCACTTGAAACGATGGTTTTTTAGGATCACGCATATACCGCAGCTATGCGATCGATATCGAAATACGAGCGTCTGTGATACAAGTTTCAGTATCACATTGTAACGACAAATGTTGCTGATTTGTCGGTTGAAACAGTGCGAATGAAAGGATAGTTAATTACGAGAACAAAAGCTTACGCGAGCCGGATCGATAAAAAACAGCACGTATAAATATACATCGCGCTATACAGGGTGATAATAAAAAAAACCATTCAGTATTTACATGGTAGATATCATACTGAGTAAATAAGCCTTAGTGAACATAGGTTGAAAACTCAATCGTTTCTGAAATATAAATAATTTTGTATGTTAATATCAGAATTGACTTATTGTCTCTTTTATGTGTTGCATACGACGTGAAAAGAGAGAAATTGAGATAAGTAGCACTGATAGCCTATTTGGAAGAATTACAGGTTCAATGAGATGATCTCCAATAATGCCCATCCAATCATAATGACTGGTTAATATTAACTTGCTGAATGGTTTATTTTGTGCACCCTGCATAATAACTATTGTACCTAATATATACCTGTACTCTTTATGGTTTCCTTTCATTGTATTATTGAATTTGTGAAAATAATTCACATTATCAGAGATAATAACATATAAATATCTTGAAAACTTTTGTCTTTTTATCCTCTTGAAATATCCTTGAAATATCCTCTTGAAATAGCCTCGTCGGCTATAAATTATCTTTTTTTTTTGTTCATGCTGAAAACGGTAAGATGCAAAATACCTAGCAATTTTAACACACAGAATAACTGAATAAATATTCAATATTATTGAATATCTCGCATACAATCTGAATTGATTAAATTGATTGCAATATGGTTTTTAATCAATAACAAACTTCATAAGTTAATTTCATTGATTAACATGGTTAATTAAAGCTACTACAGCACAGAAAAAACTTAAGTATTAAGACATAAGCAATAGCAAATCAACATTTTGAATTTGCTACTGTTTTCGTTATTACTTTACATTTCAATTGGTTACTGTTTACATCTTGCTGTTTTACGTTTTTATGACATAGCTTTAATTTTGATTCGAATGTGATATCTAGAATACATATAATATTAATAATCTATTAACAGTTGAGATGTGTATTAAATAAAAAGGTGTGTTAAAATTCTTCTCAAAAGCGTTTTTTCAATATAATTGTTTTTAACAATTAAATTGAAAAAACGATTTTGCTAAAATACTTAAAAATTTAGCTGGGTACAGATTTGAAAATAATTTTGTAGAAATCTCATCAAGTATCATAAACAATGCTGCAAAATGTTTTGACATTTTAACACCTAGTTTGAACATCCCCCATAATTATTTTGATGATAATAAAATTATTTTCAGATTTGTGTCTAGTTAAAACTTTAGATACTTTAGCAAAACTATTCTTTTCGTGTACGTCAAAATGAGAATTTTGTTGTAAAATAATAAAGTGTATCTTGTATACACGGCACGAAAAATTTTTATACTATGAAGAAAAGTGTTGACAAGTAAAAGTAATTAATTTTTCTATCAGTTTTTAATCTGTCGTGTATGCATCAATGATAACTGATCTGTCGAAAAGCGAAACGTGTTAGCAACTAAAATGATTTCACTGATAACTGCGATGGAGGTCGCTGCTGCTAGGAAAGGACAACTTTAATACATACTATGTATATGTATATATGCATACAAAATGCATCTTTACGCGCGCGTGCGCGGCCACACGCACACGGATCGCTTGACTATTGATATATTCCGACGTTTACGACTTGAAGTAACTTTGTCTAATATATAGTAGGACTTAGATTATAAATTTCCCCACTTCCGAAAGTGTACCTCGTTATAGCTTAACCATATAGCTTTATGCAATTGCTGCCCACATTGTAAATTTACTCACTATACTAACGTGCTGAAAGAACTTAAGAACATTGTCTAATGAATGAGATTAGATATATTCAAGTGACTCTATTGTATAAAATTTAAAAAAGATATATATCAATGTATAATTTCGTATTATTAGCGAAATGAGGAATGATTAAGTAAGTGCAGCAAGTTGATCAAAAGTTCGAAAATTTATTCGTTACTGAGATTGCCTTGTCATACAAAAACTGTTTTATTATATTTAAACATATATTATGTTTGACCACATAAACAGTATAAATTAGTATGTAGTGCACAATACTCGAATATAAACTTCATTAAACAATTTGCATTGTTGTGTTAAATCTAAGTATTATACATTATGAACATAATTTGAACAGAGTGACACCAAATCTGGATATTTTATTAACAGCAACTTCGCGTTATTGCATGATCAAATTTAGATAAACAGTTATATACAAATTGAATATAAATATATAAATATTAATATATATAAATATTATACGTAAATAATTTTTCACCAGAGATAAAAAGTATTAATTTTTTATGTCATAAAAATGAACAATAATCTACGCATCAAGTTTACATATGCCATGATATATGCATATACATATATTATCGCTATATATTATATAGTTGTGGTTATAGCGGTTTACAATGAATGAATATATATTATAATTGAATACGCAAATATGATAAAAGCAAAATTGAACTACCAGTATAAGATAGTGTGAGAGCTTCTTGGCAAGCAGGAACGGAAATCCGCATTACGTTTGTTAGACAAAACCAGCATAATCCGCATTATATTCATTAAACAAAAGCTGCAAGCAACCGCACAGGTTGTTATTAGAAAGATATGATTAGACGCGTTATTATGCGATATACATAAGAGCAATATCTCGGTTTTGATATAATAGGCAAAATACAGTAATATTCTTATTAAAATGTGAAAATTAGAGAAACTCTTATTATGTAAAATTAGATTTGGAAGAAAACCGCACTGTTAACAATCAAATGTACCATGCATTGTCGCAAATGTTTTATTTTAAAAAAAAGCAAAAAAGGGATGAGTTAAACAATAAAAAAAACACGAATATAACACGCGAAAAAAACATCTGTACATTTTACATTTTGTATTAAATGTTTTTTGTAATTAAATTTACCAATAATATGAGCAAAAACAAATTTTACGACCATACTAATCATACTCTTCGTTTATAATCAATTTTTTTAATATTTCGTATCTCGGCAAAATAAAAATAAGAAATTTAATAGGGAAGTATACAGAATTTGAAAGATAAAAAAATCAGTGTTGTGCCACAGACCTTGAAAACCAAGAAAACTGGAAAAAGTCAGGGAAATTGAAATTGTTTCTAATAATTTAATAATATGGACTAAATTTCCTATAATTTTTTATTCTAAATGTTAAAATTTACATATTTTATATTGATCATGGAAAATTTTCCATTTTCATCTAGAAAACCTGGAAAAGTCAAGGAATTTTATAATTCATCTTCTGTGGCAATTCATCTTTCCGTAGCAATCCTGAAAAGGTATACCTTAACAAATTAAAAACTAAATCGACATACTTTGGAATGGAAACGATATATCCTCTTTTTCGAATTTTCATTCCTTTTGGGACAGATACTAAGACGAATCGCGCGACGTTCCGTTACTAATACGTAAATTCCTCTCTGCTAAGGGGAAAGTATCGACAGCTATTCTCCTTCTTTCCCAGTCGCGCGTCGCAAAGTAATATTAAATCAAGATATTTGCACCAATTTGAGTAAAGTATAGTCGCCATCAAATGCATCTATTTCTATTTCTTTTCTTTTTTTCATCAGACGCCATTTTCTGTATTACGATTGTAACGCTTGATAACAGATTGGACTGAATTTTTCAATCAAAATGATAAAACGCATATAAATTTGGACTAGACATTCTATTAAAATCTTCCCATAGATTCAGTTGTTCATGTCACATTATTTCATTTCCATATAAATGGCAAATATTTTATTGAAACTTCAATCGGTAAAAGTAATTGCAGTGACGTTATGCTTTTTTGATTATAAAAATTTCATAAGAAATAAATTTTTTTCGAAACTAGAGAGTATACATTTTTTTCTTCTTTGCCTTGGAGCAAACATAATAAATAAACATTCATATCAAAAGATGTTAAAAGATAACTAAAAATATTAAAACGTGTTTTTTATGTGCACTAAGTAAGTAAATTATAAACCGAGGTCAGAGAAAATTGGAGTAATACCTAAGTTCTTAACCACTGGGGATATATATATATATTGTGTTTAGCGCCATTAAGATAAGCATGAGAAAATAACGGGAGAGACCCGCAGACGACGCATAAGCACGAGCATAGGTATATTTACTGAGGACGCGGAAAGAAGCGTCTTTCTTTGGGTGTGACAATAACGAGGACAGCCATGGAGCCAACAACAGTTCTCCAAGATGCCACGGATTGCCGTCGAGTTCTCTCCGTTAAGCACGAACTGATTTTCCTTGTCCTTGTTCCTTTTCGCCTCGGTCCCTCCGTGCTTACCATCCAGCCGCGTTCTCCCGAAGCGGAGCGTCGCGAGGGCAGCTCCTTTTGAATTTTGAAAGCGCGGGAGACGCTGCGCCGCATGCACCGTGCCGCAGGGAAATCTCATTTTCCGCGGACTCTCAGTTAAGAAGCCGGTACTACCGGATGGTTGGAGGAAAGGTCGGAAGATTTATTATGCACTTTCTTCTTCTGCAGGTGGAACGTGCGTCCGTTCGTTATACAATGCACGTCGGTCACGCTGGGGAGACCTTTGCAGCACGGACTTGAGAACTCGATTGCGAGAATGGAAACCGATGGTGGACATGCTCCATAATTCTCCTTTGAGAACGCTCACGAATGCAATATCCAATGATAACAAACCATTTCTCTAACTAGTCATTTCTGATCGTAAAGCAATAAAATGGTTATCTGAGTTTAACGTTTCCATACGTCGCAGCGCGTAAATGAATACGTACGATTGTGTATTGCAGTGCATAATGGATACGGTCGTTTGGAAAGGACACGAGACCGCATTTGTATTCATAGCAAGATACACGTTTTATCGTCGGTCGTCAAAGATTTCTGATTAGTCAGTATTGGTGCAAATATCGATTAAGCAAACCGCACATTCATAAAGTTGTCGCATTAAGCATTCAACGAGATTCTCAAGTTCTTATCTGTAATACATCTCCGATATGTTGTAATAGAAATTCTCATCGAGAAATTCTCATTGAGAAAGCTTAGAGAAAATTATCGTTTCGCTTCTCTACATGAAAAGAATGGTTTGTTGAAGTATATAAAAATTTAGCTAGATACAGATCTGAAATAATTTTATTAGATCAAAATAATTACACTATAATTGTAACATGATGCTGCAAAAAATTTTGACATTCTAGCAACTAGTTTGAATGTCCTACATCATTATTTCGAACAATAGAATAAGAATGATAAGAGTGCGGCGCAGTAAACAGAGTGCAATTAATTTTATAATGTGAACATTAATAATAGTTGAAAATAATATTCGTAATGTGTGTGTGCGCGTGCGTAAAGTTTGAATATTTCAACTCACTTTGGAATTTTCATCTCTCAACGATGAATGATCTTTAATTCATTCTTACGTCCCTAACTACTAACAGTCAGTCACTCTTGGATTGCAAGTGTCATAATTATTTTGGTGATTCTAAAAAATTGTTTTCAAATCTGTATCCAGCTAATTTTTAGGTACTTTAGGAAAACCGTCCTTTCTTGTAATATTAATACGTAAAGTATCTATAATATTTCCATTAGCAGTTAATTTGAAAGGAGAGGGGGGGAATTAAACAGGGTCGTTAAATGACTATTCAAAAACTCACAAAATATAATCAATCTGTTTTGCTGCTAACAAAGAAATAATAGTTTAACCAATAAATGCAATAAAACTGGGATACTTGTTATAGTCAGGTGTTATCATCGATTTTCATCCAATGTTTTACGAACGAAGATATTTATATGTAGTCTATCGAATTACTATATGAGATGATAGGATACTGCAATCGTATTAAGCATGTATTTAATCAATATTTTAATTGAATGTAGCTTTTATGTAACAAACTCATGTCATCGATTGAATTAAATGTAATATTCTCTTCTATGCGAGAAGAAGGGAAGAGAGTGATGAACATGATGGCAACAAAAATGTTGCGACAATAACGAACTGCGATGGCACAAAATGGCAAAAAAGAATATGAAAATCGCGCGACAAGTTAAGTTCTATCGATAAAAAGGCGAAACTTCGCAGAGCGTGTACTTCCCAGCTCGTGACAAATATAACGAAAGAACTGCTTGAAAGTATTTTTCCCTGTTTCTGGAAGGTAGGTAATCGCGTCGAGGTAAGTCGAGGACTTTAGTCCCGCCAGTAGTTTGGTACGGAATTAGCGCGAAGTATGATGGGAATAGTCTCTGTGAAACGTTATTAAGGCACTTGACGTAATAGCACCGTCATTAAACTTCCTCATTCGTTACAGCAAAGCTACCTATGATGGAAGCACGATTGATTGTTGCGAGCATGATACATCTTACGGGAAGCGGTATTGTATAAAGTGCATCTTAGAGATAAAGCGCTGTATAAGAAGTCATCGCTTAGAGCGGCTTGGTAGCCTCGCTCTCATAGCAAAGATTACGTTCCGTTCGGCTTTTACCGAGATAGAAACGTATACAAATCATCAATGGAGATGCGCCCCCTTTATCCTTACACAGAGGATATGACAGCGCAGCTTTTTCCTCCAGACATCATGGCGACTGAGATTGTATATATTCTTTGTGATTGTATATATTCTTTTACATTATATTCTGTTCACTCTAGCTTGTTATCGAACTGAACGTCGAGTGGAAGGCGAAATATGTAGCGCAAAACAATACGAAGATAACAAAAGTACGGATAAAATGAAAAAGGGTTCAGATAATAAGGATCCCGTGTAGATTATCTTGGTGAAGAGGTGGAGATAAAATGACAGAACGACGTTCTTGTAAGTCATAAGATGCTGAGGTCACGATTTACTCACACACGAATTGAACTATGGTCGGCTAACACATTCGCATTTTCCTCAATACATACCTGCAACAGAAATAATATTAGGAGTGTTAGCAAGCAATCAATAATCTCAAGTAACTTAATAATACAAATAATTTACAGATAGTATTTTATAAAAATATTAATATATTAAATTATTATATATATTATATATATATATATACCTGTTGCAACATAATCCTACCTCTAGAGTTGGGGCTGGGCAGTAAAACTTACGTTAAAAGGCAATTAATTTCAAACAACCAAAATAACTCGTATAAAAAAGAATGAACATTAAGTATAATATATTTTAATAAAAATAATCCAAAAATATATAGATATAACATAGAGAAAATTGAATTGTTTAACCTTTTTAACAAAGAAATTTATAATTGAGTGAGTCCAATAGACCTATTGTTAGTTTCGGAGAATTAAAATCACACGACAGGTCTAACGAACGGCGAAACATCTAAGATATAAAATAAGAATTCTATCAAGGTCTCCGTGTCACTAGGGAAAACCCTGTAGTCGTTTGACACGTGAAACATATAAAAGGAACGTTAAGGTGAGCGAACATACCCACCTGTTATGTATGTGAAAGTCTCACGCGATTCAACGACTTATATTGCATTACAGGATTCTATAAAGCTTTCGTGTTACTTATCAAATCTCTCGTTTTGTAAAATTCATTATCGTCTATACAATTTCAAGAGGAAAGGAGAAATAATCGAGTTTACACAAAAACACCTAACACGTAAATTGATTGTGAATTAATTATCGCAATTATGATTTGCAAATTTTGAAAAGTGGAACATATATCGATCAGTAAATTCTCTCTCTCTCTCTCTCTCTCTCTCTCTCTCTTTCCTAAAAGTTAATGATATGTTTCAATTATTATTTGTAACGATTCAATAATCAGATTCATACAATTAATATTTTTTTCTATTATTTATGAATTAAATTACATATTGTTCGACAATTAAATGACTGTAGATGTGTACAATCCGCAAAATTTATTTGATGTTACCCCAAAACGAAAAAATACATACACGGAAAGAACGATTTTGCTGAAGTATCTAAAAATTGAGCTACATCAGGTATGAATACAGATCTGAAAATAATTTTGTTGGCCTATCAAAATGATTACATAAATAAAATATGTAGGCCATTCAATTACGATGAGTAATGTTACAAAATGTTTTAACATTTTAGCAATCAGTTTGAATATTTTACATAATTATTTTTTGATGCTATCCAACAAAATTATCTTCAGATTTGTATCTAGCTAAATTTTTCAATATTTCAGCAAAATTGTCCTTTCCATAAGGGTACCTATGTATGTATGTATGTATTTTTTACATCATAAATAATATGAAATTTGAGCTCGAGCATCTGTGTAATGTAAATTTGTTTACATCTTGATTGCTTTCTAAACAACAGAAATAAATTATTTAGTAGTTTTTAACGATATTTTATATATTTATATCTGATTTGTTAATTTCATTGGTAAAAATAATTTTATTGTAATATTTATATTACAAATCATGCTTACAACTTTAATCTTGTCAATCCTCAAATGTTTTATGGAAATGTAAGTTTCATTTTATAATATATTATATAAAAAACGTATAAAAAAAGCAGAAAGTTTTTGACATTATTTCGTATACCAAGTACTATTTATCAAAATATTTTAAAATAATTTCAGTTTTTCTTTTTTGAATCTTGATATGATTTCACCCGTTCAGATTTTCATTTTTCTTAAAACAATCCTAAAAGCAATGATGAGGAAACCACACAAAAGAATCGGATGCCCAGAAGAGGATTGCAAGGATTTCAGCAATCTATGTGTCAAAGGAAAGGAGGAAATTGTATATTCAAGATAAAATATGTACAGCGTATGAGCGCAGACGATTGTTTCGTCTATTTTTTTGGCTTACACTATTTTTTTTACCGGAGTTGTTTAATATTAACAAATATGATTACGAAATTTTACGTTTATCCTAAATTGTTAACGATAATACCAAACGAAATGTTCAGTTTTTATTCCTATATTTTTTGTGGAAGAGGAAGGGTACGTTGTGTATTCTGGTGATGGTGCAAAGCTGCATTGTCTGTTCAAACAACATTTGTATACTCAGTTGTTATAACGATGGAAAAAGATATGATTTTATTATTTATTCTACTGCTCTATATATATATATGTGTGTGTGTGTATAAATGTATTATTATTATATTTTGCATTATTATTATAATATTATATATTATTATAATATTATTATTATATTTTGCATTGCAAACATTTAAACATTTTGCCAATTAAAATATAATTTATTTATTACTATTTTTAAACTGAGAATGCTAAATAAAAAACAAATAGTCCGTTCGAAAAATTCAAATAACGAAAGACCGTATATGATTTATTAATTATTAAATGCTTATGTTAATAATATTTTATATATTTTTTCAAGCTTTTTCATTTAACGTATGATGCATTTTTATTATGAAAGGAAGCCATAAAATCAGGAATTTTATTGGTTTTTTTAAAAAACGGTTAAATAGTACTTGATTTTAATATCATTATAAAGGTGAGAGTACGTATTTTTCAATGTAATTTGTTTTAAATTATTACGACTTTTCTGAATTAAGATATTGTAATTTGAAACATATGGCGACTTCTACTTTAAGCGACGAAGATAAAGCTTCAATGAAGATAGAAATTAACTTTATTTTTGTTATTAATCGATAATATCTCTCAAATCAATCAACTATGTTAAAACGAAGGAAACAAAGATCTCTACGATTTTCTTGTGCGGAAATACTGACGATTATATCGATCCGTAATCTTTCGAAGAGTCGAACAGCGTACGTTTCTCAACACTGGCGTATCATGTTTCAAAGTACACGTGTTTTCACACCTGTTTTTTTTAGCGTACCTGTCACGTTACGTGTAAAAAATACGCTGCGGCTTTCTTGCATGAATGTTACATGCGTACTGAATTTTCAAAACGCTATAACTCCATGAAAAATTGACGTAACGACATGCAACAAAAACTGATCTTCTATACCGAGCATCCACAGGTGTCTATCGAAGACATATGTTTTAGTCGTAATATCTACATACGAGTATAATGTGAGATAAGAAATAATACACAGGAAAATAACATATATATATATATATTGATACGAAATAATAAAATTAGAAATGTAAAACATTGTCAATTGTATCTTTCTCTTGATAAAAATGATATTATTTAAAAATACTGATATTTAATAAATAATATTTAACAATATGATATAAGATTTCTTAATGACAATGAAAGTAAAGAACATAGAACTTAAAAAAAATTTGTAAGATCTGAAATCTATACAACTAGTACATTTACTGATCATTATAATTAATAATTGTAATTAGTAAACTGATAACAAAATATTCAACAGTATAAGATTCTATTAAATACAAGTTTTAATTTAATGTAACTATTAAAAAAATTTTTGATAAATTATGATTACATATAAAAAGTAGACGTCAGATGTTTCAAGTCACGTTTGAAGAAATTGATAACTGCGTTCATTAATGTTTCACAGTATAATCTTCAAAAAGTTTCCTAAGATACCTTCATCCTTCGACTTATGAAACTACTCTCTGATCACTGGAATAGTTTCCCACTTACTGTACCACCACCATAAGGATGAGAGTAACGGCTATACTTTACCGTAACCATCCTTAACTTTCAATCCCGACAAGTTTGTCCTGCGTATGTTCCCTAAGGCGATAGGCACCAGAGTGCTGGTGGACAAGTAAGTTTAGTAGAATCGGTTAACTTGCCAACCTGCGCAATTGCATTGGGTCAAACCATTTAACGGTACTTCCCGAAACGTTTATTCCCTTCGGCAAAATGCCCACCCAAACGATCACAAAGCGAACAGGAAAACACACTGGCTGCGATGACAGCTTCGGCATTTCGACGAGTGCGGTGAAGGTAGAAACGAATAAGACAGGTTTCGTTCGATAGAAGATAGCTGGTCAATACGTATTAAGCCTCATTTCATATCGGACGCAATTTATTACTGCCTGGTGGGCTTGACAGCGTGGCGTAATGAGAGACGGGAGGAAATAGCGGACGGAAATACGTGTTGAAGAGAAAATTTATCGATGATATTTAGGTCGGTACGGCCATCTCTGCGCTCGGAGTTAATGTCTTAAATTGGCTGTGAAATTTTCAATATCCATTTATCGAGATAAACGCTGATTTTTACAACAAGATATACCAACGGTTGAGCATGTCATAATTCATAATCAATGAATATGGTCTATAGAGGATGGCACATCGTAATATCCGATACATACCCGTAGCTAATTCAATCAGTTTAATCGCTTTTTGATTGGTTTTCACCAATCAAATTGGTGCAAATATTTTATGGCGCAAGATAATATCATTATCTTGCATTACTTGCGTCATTATTGGCCCATTTACAAGAGTACTTTGATATTTATAAATCTATCTTTTTTATCAACGATTTTTATTTCTTAACTGTTGATAAATTGATTGTGATTATTAACAATAAATCTTAATCATTACGCTATAATTCTTTTAATGAAAATATAGTTGAATTAGTTTATTTTGAAAAATTATTAAATATAATATTTATTTAGAAAGAATATTAATATTTATTTATTTATTTCGAAAAATGAAGATATTTATTTTTATTTTTCGAAAAATATTAATAGATTAAATATTATCTAATAATTAATATTGATATATTTTCGCTAATCAAACGAAGTGCGTATTTACATAAAATAGTATTAAAATTAACGAAATTAACTTGAGATGCAAGAAACAGGATATATTCGGTGTAAATTCACGTCGTAATATATTAAATATTTCAGGTAGCAACAGCAAATTTGCTGGCTTACGAAACTCTACGTTGTTTGCTTGTTTTTTTGTGGTGTATTATACAACGCGCTATTGTATACACACAGACACAGTCAGCGCGCTACCACTACCCGCCAACCTTCGAGCAAGCAAGTACCTAACGGTGTGAGTCGTTCCGTGTTGCATTACTATTCGGAATACGATCGTTCTTTTTAGAACAATTATCGCTCGATGAATTTCGAATTATTTATCAAGTGTGCTTAATTAACATTTATGATTAGAGTAAATATATGTCAAGATAGGTATTTCATTTCACAAATTGAATAATTCTCATGAAAATCCGTGATGTACAAGACATTTATTAATAATATTAATATTTTCTGTCTTTCACGGAATAGCATATGTTTAATATCGAGAGTGTCATACAAAGCACCGCGCGATTATTATATTTGGTAATTAGTGTGCGGGCGATCGCAATTAATCATGTTTTCACGAAATTGTGCAATATATGGTTGCACTAAGAAAATCTAATCTAAAAGAAGGCTGAACGATAGCGAAACAACCAAGAAGTAATTTCTTCTTTATATATTATTTATATATATCTAATATTTACGATATTGATTATTTCATCTATTTGACATACTAGACGATTTAAAAGATAAGAATTTAAAGAAAGATTTTTATATGTATGAAATGACGGTTTTTATGCTTTTTAAAAAAAGAGAATTTTTTTCTTTTGCAAAATCTATATGTTTTTATTTTAATAAAGATTTTTAGTAAAAGTATATACGTAAAAAACGAATAAAATTTCGATAATTATCTTTTGGAGTTTTAATTATTTTGTGAATGCGCCGCTTTAATTTAGATTTTATATTTGTATGTTCCAGGTCAGTCGTATTTACCAGAGCGGCCACAGCGTAGAGTCACAATACCGTTGCGCCTCATATTGGTAGGTTTCGAATTTTTTTATTTCAGTACGAGGTAATAGATCTCTCTGTGAATTCCACGAATAAAATGTAACATCTCTTTCATAGAAATGCCTCGAAATGGGGTGGAATTGAAATTATTGAACTGCAGATTCTGCGTATAAACATGCGTATGCGATTTGTAAATTACAGTTCAAATTCAACTCAGTAGTTGATTATTCTTTACCGCGGTATTCAGCATATCAGAGCAACCCGTGAAACTATCTGTTTAATTTCGCAGAAACCTCGGATCTCGCTTCGAGGGATTTCTGAATTTTCAGGCTCCATCGAGATCTCGTTTAAAACCTAGAATTGTACTCCTTTTGCTTTTTTAATTCATTACTCCGTAAATTGTACACAATATTTTCATCATACGGAATGTTCGTCATAAAAAAATCATAACTTATTGATGCAATTATATATGTGTGACTAAAATTATATACTTTCTTTGTTCAATTAAGTTAAACTACAAAAATCAATAAGAAATTTATTATTATAAGATTTACAATATCATGAAATAGAGTAATCTTAGTTCGAAATCGGGGTAATTGTGGCCCAAATTTTGATAATATCCGGATAGCGTACATGTCAAAATCAGGATAAAACGTCTTAAAACGTCTTTAAGTTTTTTCAAAGACGTCTTTCAAATGTTCCGATTTTAACATGTATCTATACACTGTCTAGACTTTTTTAATTTGGACCAAAGTTACTTCGACTGGTATTATCCATAATTTTACTTAGATATTTTAGAATAAATAAAATAAAAAGTAAAGAATCATATAATGCTAAATGAAGAGCAATGTTTGTTTAATCTAGAATGTTACAAATTCTTCTCGACGTGTTAGTCAAATGTAATTTAGAAATATTCGAGTATATTAATGAATGAATACAATTTTGCATTCCGAATTTCCGGTATTCGCCGGAGACTATGTTGCCAACATTTTAAGTGCGCAGTTCCGAAGTAGGACAAATTAATTCGTGGCTAATGTAAATTTATAGCAATAACTTTAATAAACCGATATTACAACCGTTAAATCTCGCGCGCATTGGGCATTAATTATCAGATACCAAACTCAATTTGCTACACTTTGAGTACTTTGAAATAACGATCCCGTAGCGTCGAAACCAGAGCAATTTGTCTAGGTGTATAGCTTACGTTAGTTGCTAAATTGACAACACTATTTAAGTATGATGTACGCTTGAGGCTACCATTTTCATCACAACGGCAATGTTATTCAGCGCGCTGTTGCGAGAACTTCCAGATTCGTAAAAGCATATCTTTCTCTATGTTCTCAACCTAATTATGTCGGTCGGCACAATACAAGAGATTTTTATATAGAGCGTTCTATTATATTAACGGGGTGACTACCTGGAAAACTTGAAATTTTCAGGGAATTTTTTTATCCTTAAAAATCAGGAAATTTTATGGAATTTTAATACTAACTCAAGGAAATTTTTTTGAATTACTTATTCTGCCTCTTTCCGAAAATATTATTTTTTTTTTTGATCTTTTTTTCTTGATAATGCAAAATGTTGGCAATCGGTTAATAATAATACCTAAGTATGGCAAAACACATTCGCGTATATTCATGTAAGTATATTCTCGCGTATCTCGCAAATTTTTATTAAAAGAGTCGGTTGGTAGTACAGGTTGATAGTACGAGACAGTACTCAGTAGAAGAAAGTAGCTCATTGATTACTATATGTTGTAGTCAGTTTTTCTTATCCTGCAGGTTTTATAGCTCCAATTACAGAAAATGTCGTGGAACTCCTGTCTTTACTAATTTACAATAGCAAGTATTTATTTGCATTTATACTTGCACTTCAATTTATTTCAAAGTTGCATTTAAAATTTATTATCTACTTTATATGGATTTTGAACAAAAATACTTGGAAAATCTGGGCATTCTCAAGGAATTTTTAATAAGATTTTAGTAAACATTCTGATTGAGAAATTGACACATTTTATTTCAATATAAACGCGTTGAAATTTTAATAAATTTTCTATTCGGATAAAAAAATTAAACATATCATATTCACTTTAGAAAAATCATAAGTTTTCATAAAAACGAAAATTTGATTTATATGTATATTCGAATTACTGATATTAACACAAATTAATATATACGTACTATTGTACTGTTGGTACTAATGCGTAATATTTTTTATATTTCATGTATTATCCCCATTTTAACAGTAATGTTAATGAGTGAAATATCTTTCATAAGGTAGGAATTCATTAGTTTCAAAGAGAAAATTATAATTCCACGAATAAAATATCTGGAAATGGCATACGATATTGCAGAAACTTTATCAGCCCTTCGTAAAGACTCACTCACGTTCTTCGAACAATTATCACCGTCGAAAGCCAGTGTAGTACGAGATTAATTGAATTACATTTTTTTTTTACATTCCTCTTTGTACGCTTTTAATTCCGTACGATTAATCGAGGTATTCATGGAGAAAAACAGGACACGAAAAAATGGACGAGAGTCTGAAAAAACGCCTCTGAGAAATGAATTTAATTCAATTCTTTCAGAGAAATACGCGGTCACTGCTGTCCAGTATCGCTCTCGTGCCATTTTTATTCGACGCGTAATACACGAACAAAGTGAGAACAATCGTTCTTGATGCTATACAATTTATTCCGACGGTGAATGCGCCGTTTAGAGTTTAAATCCAACGAGCAAAGATAGAAACTCGTACTTGTTAAAAGCAACTTTATCACATTAAATGAGCGGATATTAAACTCTCCGCCGGCAACATGGAATCTTTAAAGATACCATCAATATTTTGATCGTGAATTCTGGTGGATAAATTTAAATCTGTAAAAAATTAATTAATCCGACTTCTACGATGATAGTAATAGGGATGTACCGGATATCTGGGAAATATCCGATATCCGGCATTATCTAGCCTGATATCATTAGTATATATCTGGCACTATAATATCTAGCTGAAATTTTATGTTGATAGTTGCGTCATTAATACAGAATTTCAGCTGAATTTCTTGTACAATTCATCTTTCCTCTTTTTCTTTTCACATTGTGAAGATAGAGATAATTTTCTCCGTCTGACAGAATATCCGAGGAAGTATCCGGTATCCGGCCGGATAAATACCCTGCCGAATATCCGATCGAATATATCCGTTAATTTTACGATCCGGTGTATCCCTCATCAATAATAAAAACTCATTGTTAAATTTTTGACAAATATGCCAGAATTTTTTTAGATTTTTATATAATCCGGAACAATAAAAAAAATTTACTCTGTTTCTTCAAGGTCCTTACACAGAAAAATATCAATCTATTACTAAGAAAGATAATTACTCAATTTACTTTCTTTCTTTTTAGTAATGCTTCTTTTTAAAAGAATATTTTCTTGATAATAATCTTAAAATACTTATTACAAATAATTAAAAGAACTCGTTAATAGATACTCAAAACAAAAATTTATTTTTTTTAAGGATATAAAATTAATCGAAGAAGATTTTATTAATAAGGAAATCGAATTTGTTTTAATTTAATAGACTTGCTACTACAATTCAGAATATATTTTGAATAAATTTGATGCTTAATTGTGATGAACTTATGATAGATTTGCGGACATATGAATTTTTTAAATATTTAAAACAAGTAATTATTATCTGCGTACAGTATGTATCTTTTTAGGTGTATGGCTAAAAGAAGAATTGAAATTTCATGTTACCAGCGAAAAATGTTCATTTTTTTAGTGTAGCACAAACCATATTGACTGCGTTGATCAAAGTAAAAAGTAAAAACGAAATATTGTACATTGCTCTCATTGATATTTCGTTCAAAGTCGTGTGTGATTGCCGTATGCTCTCTGCTGTTGCGTAAAAAGAAAAAAACAATCTCGCGAAGAACGTAGTCGTTGCCATCGTAACTTTCTCGTCTTTTTGAAAAGACGTAATGAAATTCTACTCGCGTTAATGGCTAGGTAGTAATTTAATTTCATCGAGAAAAGGAACAACGTAATTCTCTTTTCCTCTACCATATACATGTGATATACTCCATTTTCAAAAGAAGAGGTCAACGTACAATCTATTTCACCAACACAATAGAAGCATCTGCGTTTCTGCCTTTATGCTTGCGCGAATAGTATATTTTCTCAGGGGAAAGATACATCGAAAAGTAATATTATACTTTCTTGTACGTATTGAGAAAGAGATATATATATCGTCAAAATTATTTAGAGAACAGTTAGAATTTCTAGTATCTCCCCTCCCCCATTAGCAATCGTGCTATTTTAGACGAATACATGTAGCAACTACAATGAATATATCGAAGTACTCTTAAATGTATTAAATTACCGCAGAGATTTTTTAAATGTGATTGTATACTTTTACATGCAATGGTATAAAATTATTCATGGAAATACCTATTCGCTAAGTAATTTTCAATTAGACCTCAATGTGACGCGGGGACCAGCCAATAAGAAGCGTAAACTTTTTTAATTAAAGGGCTGTCCCCGGAGTTTTAAATGAGTTAGTGACGCTGACGGGTAGTAGTAGAAGGAAAGTGAATGAAGCGTGTGCAAGAAGAAGTAGAAGCCAGATAAAACGGGATAGTAATGGTAGTACTGCAATAGACCACGATGGAAAGAAGGGGTAGTTACGAGTCAAGTATCTCGAACAGCGAGAGCTCTATTCTTCACCGGCAAGAGAGAAAGCTACGGTTATTATAAAATCATCCCATTTAATTACCGCGACCAATTAACAAGTTTACTGCAGACAGCTTTTGTAATAATGAACAACGACGTCGATTAATCGATACAAAATTGTATGAAAGAGATAGGTATATAAAATATAATTCCGAAAGTATAAAATTTTCAATTAAATTAAATACAAATACTTTTTTCTCTTGACGAAAAATGCTGTTAAATTGCTTTTGATTTATGTAAAATATTCTAATTTACCTCGAAATATTATATCAATATTTAACTGTTTTCTCATTATTAGTTATTGATTTGCATAAATTTTGAAGCTTATACAAACGAAAATTATAAATAAAATTTACAAGTCCAAAATAATGCATTCCAATGCAAATTGGATTTTACTTTAAACGTTACTTGTAAGTTATTATGTCTGCTTTTCCAACGATAAAGCAGAGACGCGAATAGATGTAGTGGGTTATTTCGGTGTATGCGAAACTCCGGAACAAAGCTGTTGGGATATTACTGATCTCATTAAAAAGTAAGTGTCTACCGGCGTTACGCTCGTATATGAGGCGATACAGAGTCTATATAAAGGAAGTTAATGGTTAAAGTAACAACTCGATATTAGCAATCTCGTTATGTACGAAATTTTTTGTAATGCAAGAAGAAAAAAGTATTTCTAATCATACTTATCACGGCAGACGCAATATAAATATTATAATACGATAAAAATTCATTGAAAGATTTTTATTTATCGTGTGAATAACATGTTTTATTTTCGTAAGAAAATTTTAATTTTAACAAATCTTTTCTTATTTATTTTTATTTAAAAAATGTATACATGAATTTAGAAACAGTTGATAAATATGAATAAAATTAGAACTAGATAAAAGATAGAATCAGTGTTTATAATTTTAAATTCTTCATTTTATTAGCTTTACAGAACAGTTAACTTAGATGCTATTTTATTACGTATATATTATATGTGCTTGTTCAGTCTGTAAAGAAAAACACAAGCGGAAATTAGATCTAGAGAAAATGAACGTGGAATATTCATGATACGCTGATAAGGCGCAATCCTTAGGCACGTGTGCAAGTATTTTAACAAGGTAAAATGAGGTGTCTTATATGCAAAAGCATACCTTTCCTCTTCTGTAACTTGCTTCATTTTCCAGCGATGTATTTATACAATATACTTTATTAATAATATCCTTTGTAGCAATTGCATGCAATCTATGCAATTAATTAATAGGGGTATTAATTAAAAGCAGTTAATTCACCTTTATTGTAATCATAATATAGATTGTAACGAAATGTAATGCACTAATAATAAATGTAAAAAATCTAGTCGTTTGAAAAAAGATATGAGAGATTTAGGGCGCGATCACTCCTTGACGGAAAAGCAGAAAGCGGAAAAACAGCAACTAATCAAAACTCGCGCTGGTAATCGACATTTCGGCTTTCTGTACTATTTACTACTAGCGTGAATTCTGATTAGCTGCTGCTTTTCCGCTTTCTCCTTTTCCATCAAGATGTGAATGCGCCTTTATATTAAAAAAAAATATATTACAAATGAGATGCTGAAGACGCGATGGTTTTTTCGTGACGTTATTTTATTCGCGCACTAAATGTCTTCCATAAAAAATTCATTAAACTTATACGCGATTTTTATGTAATACGTCCGTAGGAAAACTTAATCTACCTATATTTTTACTAGCGTATATGAAATTTCGTAATAATATTTTCACAAAATTATATGAGGTATTTCGTGGAATACGCAGCGACGAATGTTTCGGGCGAAATGCAAGTTACAGACTCTCTGGAATTACAGACCATAAAAAAATAAAGTTTATGAAAATCTCGTAGAAAAAGAATTCATAAAAAGAATATTACACTATTACGCGAATATTATGATACGTGCATCACCGATAATATATGGTATATGTGTTAAGTATGTACGTTTCATTAAATTTCGCTATCGACAGTCAAACATCGACATGCAAAGATCAATCCTTTGTTGTTCCATCTTTTATTCAATGAAATAGAATTAAACGTGAAATGGCGAATTAATAAATGGAATTTTTCGGCCATACATTCGGCTCTCTATGCGAGCTATAAATTCTACAAATACAATTATATTGCGTGGAATAGAAAGATCGAATAAATACAGGACTAATATTATTAATATCAGCAAAAATGGATATTGCATTGCTTTTATTGAAAATAAATGAATATAGCCTCGTATGCTATTTTTACACACGTGCTGTATTTAGTTAAAAATATTTCGGCGAAATTTCATGTATCATTACGCGGAACCGATCATCTATTCTATTGTATAACATGCATATGTAATCGTATGCTGAAGAGCTCGATAATGAAAAACAGGACATTTAAAATATTCGGCCGATAAAAGCTGATACTGTTAACATGTTATCGCATAAATTTTGTCAAACATTGTTACCTATTTGCATTAACATAAATGACGTGAAAAGCAGACACATATAATAGTGATGAATATAATAATATACAATATTTAATTTGCTGCTAACAAAAACTGAAAATATCAAATATCCTTTACAAATGTGTATCCGTATTGTATTAATCATTTTATTGATACCTTTCGCGAGATCATGAATAATTGAATCTTTATTCAGAGCGTTCAGGAGTCATCGAATAATATTATTAGGAATACATAATACAAAAGAAAATTAAATAGAATTACGTATAATTTGTGAGACATATACGGTTCGTATTTTTGGAATAACGATTAGCGATTGATTTGAAAGGATTTTATTGCTAATCATAATTCATATTGACATGATCGAAAGAGAATTCCTTAAGTTCAACGAGAGACTGACTTTAATTAACTGAATTGTTCACTCTTGTTCGGGGATCCATAATTATTCCGCAGATGTAGATCACGATATTAATCGACCCGAATGTTCATCTCGCTGTGCATGCCGTACAGCCTTTCTTAATGAAATATGAATACGAGGTGAGAAAATTTAAATGTGAGCTTACAATTCTGTAAAAACCATTACGCGAGCGTGAGAATAAACGGAATTTAATACAAACGCGCTGTACACGGTGACGATTTTTAATGGAACAACTAATCTTTATTTTCAACGTGAATTAAATTTATCTCGTTTAATTTTTTAATAAACCCTTCTAGGCTCGCGGTAATCTTTCGTCACATTTAATCTCGCACCGAAAAGAATATATCGTTTGGCTCGTTCGCTATTTGTTCACTAAATTTATCATCCATTTAATAACGTCATAGCAAAATTGTTTTTTTTTATGTTATTTGCAAAGTCTAGGATTTTGTACTATATCTCGCCTACGGACGAGTTAGAATTTATAATTAATTACCATAGCATGTTTCACGTTTCATGAAGGCTTTCTTGTGGAGATATATGAACTTCCGTAACACTATCTTTTATTTGCGTATAATCAAGAAAGAGCCATGCTGTATGCTGTGCATCTGAAAATGGGGTCAAACGTTTCGCGTGTAATGCGACAACCGACAAAGAACTGCAAAAGACATTCTCTATTTTATTCATATAAGAATTTTATATAAAGAAATTCATCTCTATTTCTATATACTGAGAAACAAATTATTCATTTGACTAAATTAATTGAGTTCATCTTTACTTCTTTCGATGAAGAATATATATGTATTTAAGTCAAACATATGTATTTATTTATAAACATATAAATACATTCTTCAATGGAAAAATAAAAATAACTACATTAATTTAGTCAAATAAATAATTAATTTGGTCAAATATATGAATAATTTTTTACAATGTATTTAACCTTCATGGAAAGAAGGATTTTGCTGAAATATTTAAAAATTTAGCTAGATACACAGATTTTAAAATAATTTTGTTGGACCATCAAAATAATTATGCATAAGGTAACTCAAGTACCTATAATGAGCAATGTTGCAAAAAATTTGATATTCTAGCAATCAGCTTGAACGTTCTATTATTTTAATAATTCACACAACAAAATTATTTTTATATCTGAATCTATCTAAATTTTTAAGCACACGGAGAGAATTTTTCTTAGAGTTTACTCTCATTAACTAATAATAAAATAAGTTTGATTAATTTTACTAAAGTGCATAGTAAAAATCTTTAAAATATTGTATTGTATCACAATTATCATATTTTCAAAGAAAATTCTTTCCGTGTACTTCAGTAAAACCGTTCTTTCCGCGTATTACGATTTATATCATTAATTATGATAAAAAAAGTGCATGCATAAAACAGCGCTGCGAGCTTCAAAAGCATTTATATTATATGGTTGCAAATTGGTACTTGAACTCGTTAACTTTGTAAAGTGTTCTTAACAGTGTCGAATAAAGATCGCTCTGATGAAAATAAATCTTTAAAAAATATTCGCACCCCTCAAGGTTTCCCACTTCTGCATTTCCTTTTCAAGATGAACGATTTAATGTTGATGCAAAATTTTAATTATTCGCTTATTATTGATAAGTAATTTTCTGAACGATTTTTTATGTTAAAGAACTCACGTAGTTTTTCGCTTTCAATTTTTAAAATACAATTATACGCTACGAATGTTAGCTTGTTTTTTTTTTCATAGTTTTTACATGTTTAGAGAACGCGAGAAACGAAAAATTATCGAGATCAAGAGAAAAATAGTAGTCAATTCTGCGACTGCAACGGTTGCTGCAAAACAAATGCATATGGTTAGATCAAAGGATTTACAACCTCTCCTTCAACTTTAGACTTTTATCTTCGTTTCCTTTTTACACGACGTCTGACCGCACGATGCCCACATCGCAAAAGCACAATGGTAGTTCTTGAAGAGCGTACCCATTTACTTTGACCAAATAAAGTAAAACGTGAACAAGCATGAAATGTTTCTTCAGAACCATTTCTAACATTAAAAACGTTGAAAAGTATCATTTTATTATATCTTCGTGAATGCTAGGTAAATTAGGATGCAAAAAAAGGATAATTATAAAATGTTTGCTGAGGAAAAGTTAATTTGAAATTGTTCAGAAAGTTTGCGGATGAAAAGAAGTGAATTTGTTCCGGAACACTTTGTATAATTCATTTTGGGCGGATCGAGCTATCGACTTTGAAGTTTAGGAATCGACAAGAGAGGCTGGCGAGGCACGATAAATATGCAGCCTTCCTTTACGACATTTTCAACCGCGTCGAGGACGACCGATTTGCGCTTGAATTTCGTGGACGAGCGCGTCGCGTGCTCGAGAGGGCCCAGTAAAGAAAAAGAAAAAAAGGATGGAAAAAGATCGGGAGTAAATGGAAATTGAGAAAATCGACAAGAACCAGGCTGAGGTTCGAAATTCCGAGAAATCTTAAGTTTCAAGAACGGGAAAACGCCACTGCGATTTCGCTCGGATAGCCGGGAATCGCTTAATCGACTCGTCGGTAGTAAAACGCGGTAAAAGTATGTCAACTGTTCCAGGAATGACTCTCTATAAATTTTCAGAATGTAATATCGCTCGTGCGACATCTGCTGTTTTAGTCTCGAAAAGGATTTTTTATAAATGCATTTAAAAAATTGCAAATTATCGATATTTATGCATTATAATGCATTTATAATAGCGTTTATAAAATGTAGGATTCTCACATTCCTTTAATTCAATATATCATGCTACTTTTATAAATTCGATTGAACAATATACAGTATATACGGTGCATTTCTTCTGCGATCCACTCTCCGTAGTGGCTCGCTGTCAGCGACGCTGAAACGTACTTTCAAGTTTTTCCCTAAGCAATTTTTCTCACTGCCGCGTTATTCTATATATCAATGCCAGTTCCGTGGCATAAAATCTTGCGCGATAAATTCTATATTTATGCAATCCACCCTCTATTCAGAAATAACTTTTTCACTTCAGTGGCAGGATACAAATATTTACGTAAACCCGGGTTACGAGCACAGAAAAGAACCAGTGTTCCAATGAATTCACTGAATTCACTGATTTAATGTTCATGTCCAGTTGCTTATCGCGGGATACTAGTAAAACGAAACGGGCATATAAAATTTTAGGTACGCTTACATATCTTGAGAAGAAATAGCTGCTTCTGTATCTTATATAAATCTATGTATATAAACTGGGAAAGAACTGGCCCACAACTGCCGCGCACTTTTTAATCTTTCCTCTGGAAAAATTTCTTTCATGGATCCATTAGTAAAGTACTTCTTCAATTTTAATATTATGTCACTTTTTATAACTGCTAAATGTCAAATTAAATTCCTATCAAAATGAACTTTAAGACATTATTATATACTGGGAAAAAAATTGAATGCTTTTAGCAAAATTGTTTAGTCGACAGTATTTTCAACAGTAACCAAATATTTTGTTTACATAATAAAAAATATAGTTGCTTCTATATGAAATATATTTTTTATGTAAATAACAAAAATATTTGTTTATATCAAATAAAAAATATTTGTTTATACCATTTAGTTTGCATAATACTGCAATTTTGTTAGGTGCATTTTGACCAAAAACTTTGTTCGGTACATTTTAATCAAATTTTTGTTGTTACAGCAAAATTTTTGTCACAGAATAAAACATTTTTCCTAGTATGTATGTATGTTAAATTTTAAAAACGTCATTTTAATATTCAATAAACTGCATGTATCATTCTATGTATCCGATTATTATGAACTCACTGCTTAAAGAATTAAATGACGATGCTACACACAATTAAAAATATAAAAATTTATGCTATATTGAAGATACATTGATTACATTGACATTTTGTGTTTATACTGAAAGAAAAGAATGACTGCAATTACTATAATTGAGCTATAATTTACACTTATTTTCCAATATATTTTTTGACAGAACTATAATTTTTATTACTAACATTACAACAATAATAATTAAAACGGAGCATCTAACTATAATTATTTTACCATGCAATTATAGTCACAAATATCAAACACTTTTCTGTTAGTATAAGCGTTGTATGTAAATGTTACCCACGAGCTATGAAACAGTTCCATATGGCAAAACCAAAAATTACGACAGATAGGCAAGTCGATGACAATATGGTCGAAACTTTAATTAAAAGATTATGACACTCAGAAGTCTTAGCTACTGTGTAAGTTACGGTTAACATGGGTTCCTTATCAGAACAAGCCATCGGCTGTCCAAAGAAGGGCGAAACGACTACCGTCACGCACCCTTGACTTAATAGCTCTTTCAATAGCAAGCACCGAGTTTGCCGAAGGTGCACGCTGTATTTCACCGTCGCCAATTTCCGGCTCCATTCTATAGAACCGCGTCGGCAGAAGCAAAGTCATACGCCTGGTGAGTCAGATATATGGCAGCTATGACGAGGATCAATAAAAAGACAAGAGAGAATCGAGATAACATTCACTTGATGTAATATAATATCGGAGCAAAAAATGATCTTTTTATTAGACGCAGCTTGCGCAAGTAACTTGATAAATGAGATCAACGCGCTAGGATTTTAGTATAAAAAGTCTGTCGTTACGATCGTTTTTCCTTTTGATATTCTCTCTTCTATATGATAAATGTGAAACTGATTTCTCTTGCGACATCTATAGAATACGTGTTGTCCAATTCATTTTGTATTAAAAGACTTACATGTTTATTAAATCTGATTTAATAGATTTATATTGTAATATATATATAATATACAGGGTGTCCTGTAAAGACCCGAACAATGCTTAAGGGGAGATTCCTGAGATCATTTTAAGACGAAAATTGTAATACCAAAATGTTGAAACTATAGTAACTTTTGAATTATAATTGGTTAAAGATAGTGTGTATACAATATATAAAATTTATCATTATAATCGGTTTTTCTCTTTATAAAACTGATTTCTCGTGATATCCATGAAATACATATTGTATAATTAATTTTCTATTAAAAAAATTTACATACCATAAATGAATACAATCCGAATACAATCCAATTTAATAGATTTTTATCATAATGCAGAATTTTTATTTAATTTTATTTTAAGAGAGGAGAGAGAGAGAGAGAGAGAGAGAGAGAATGTCGTATTATTTTTTAAAAATTACTTTCATATATTGAGAAGAAAGAACGAAAGAGAGGGAGAGAGATTGTAATTATATTAGACATTATATATTAAAATAATAGCTAATGTAATTAATTAATGAAATCTATTATATATTGATATCATATTAATTAATTAGGTATGTCAAACATTATGATCCTCATACCGATAACAATTATAAATAGAACATATTTCGTCGATTCACATTCGTACAATCATGCAATTACTGAATGTTGTAAACGTCCATCGGCTCGTCGGCCAATATGAACAGAAATTAATTGAGGGTTCGCAGATAAAAAACGTTGGTCGCTGCATTGGTGATAATCAATGGCGACGACGAGGCTGGACATAGTGACGACAATGCTCGTTGTCACGCCTCAATAAATGGATACATGCACCGCTTCGATGACTCGCTTATTTCGCAAATCACGAAACTCTCGTTTCTGCAAATATAAACTACTAAAGAATCGCCATCAGGATATTTTATTGCGCAATAACAAACACAATATTTTGTACACAGAGATATTTAATCACAAAGCTTATATATATTCTGATCTATTTTAATTACTAAATAAAATAAAATACAGATATTTTCGATAGAATATCTACATTTTATTTTATTCTTCAGAACTAATCTGTTTTCATCCAATAGATAAAATTTAAAACTTTCTGTAAAGTGTGTATTCGAGATTAAATACATATACTTCAGAGTATTAACACATTTTATTTGTGCGCAAAATCGCAACGTGTGATTTGCATCAAACGCGAACCAACGTAAAATAACGGAGAAAGAAAAATACTCTCGAGGGACGCGCTTGTGTCGCGTCGCGAATAGCATCTCGCCGACCTCATTGTCATCTGACCGAGAAAAAGAGAGAGACGAGGAGACGAGAGGTAGCAGTAAAATCCAGCCGGTGTTGAAAGATGTAAAACGCCGACGCGGAAAAGTGTAAACAATAGGCTGAATCGCGAGACACCAGTTTTTCATTGTCCAATGGATTTTTTCTCAACAAAATTCTCGTAGAATGGGATTCTATCTTTGTTCTGGATTTTCTATCTTCCAATGCATTTCTTGCATGCAACACCACGATTTATTATTACTTGATGAATTTAATTTAACGCATGCTTTGTAGGTATATATTGAAGTCGGGAATTTTTTATATTAAATGCATGCATACAAAGCAGATGATAAAGCGTATTAATTTATTTTGTGTTTCACAAATTCTTGTTTTAGTTTCATTAAAAAGTGATTCTGTTTAAATATAGTTATTATAATAATAACTTAAATATGTCAATTATGATAATATTGAAGAAGTAACGATAATATTAAACGTTCGATAATATTGAAATTTCAGACCAAGTAAATTGATAAACAGATTGGCTGTATTTAATGCTATTAATATCACTGCAATCAGTTACTATTATTGACATGTTATTGACAGCATGAGGTAATTAGGCCAAATTGTTTGTACGAAAGCGAAAGGTCGTTGGAACTGTGCGATATGCACCCTCAGTATAAGTACGACTCACATGATTGTTCTCCAAATAAAAAATATTGTATACTGAAAAAAGAGTTTGATTCCATAGAATTTAATAGATTCAATCAGAAAATTCTAATTGTCTATTTTTAAACAGAATTCTAATTAATACAACCAGACTTTTTTCCAATGGCATATGTATACATTTGTACGTATGTGTATATACATTTGCACCAGATATAGGGGAGACCGGGGATAGTAGATTTATTTTTCAGTTTCGAATTTTTACAGACGAAATTAAGAGACTTATCGAAAAATGAATTCTACGCCAGTTACTACATTTGACTATCTAATAATATTTTAATAATAAGGGAAAACTGATAATTACTATGAAAAAAAATTTTTCTAATCCATTCCATCTGATTTAATTAGCCCCGGGACCGGGATAAGATGACTGATGGGGTAATTTGATTAACATTATTAAAATGAAGATTAATAAATATTTTAAGGTACATCTTTGGCTACATAATAACAAAAATTTTATAAAAATGTATTTTAAACACAAACATATTTATTACAAAATAAAAAATGTATAACTTTGTACTAAATGACAATTTATCTAATCCGAATCGTTATCCGAATTACAGTTATAACAAACATAATACGATAAGTTAGCCTTTATGTATTTAGAGTATCCCCACACATGTTCACAAAATTATCCTTTTAATTATTCTTAATATTTTCACATTATTATTACTACTTCTATTACACTTAAAAATAATTTTACAAAAGAAAGAAGG
>NW_017255996.1:678955-680984 GCF_001594055.1 Mycetomoellerius zeteki
GCGAGCATCACGATTGATCGGATATGAATCCTGTCGTGTTTTATCAGATTTTGTAAGATTTATACAAGATTCCTATAAGATCTGATTTAAATTAGTGAATTTACGAACCAAATTTCATATTCAAAACGATAGGATTTTTCTATCGTTCTCTATCAACGTTTTTTACCAGCGTAGTGAATGACAGATTTTCTAACTTAACAAACTTTAACGATTAATATTTCGATTCACAAAACAGAACAATGCTTTTTTTTTGTTAAATTCGTTCTTTTCGTGCAAAAACACGTCGAATGAGCCTAGTTTTATCGAAATTGGACGTAAGGGAGAACTAAACTTATAATATTTACCATTGAGGTAAATCTCTTTAAAGGAATGAAATATTGCCACTCTTTTAGAGTGAGATTTCATTTCAAGAAGTTTGGGAGTAGATATTATCAGAGTCGTTACTAAATTAGTCATATAGTCCCGTATTGTGGTTAGCCTACTAGCCCCATCATTTTTTAAAACTATTAACAGTATACGATAACAAAGACAGATAAACAAAAAAATCTGTTGAACTTTATTAAGTAAGAACTACGCTTACACTATCTAAATGGAAATAAAATATCTCAGACAATTATATACGATTGTAAAACAAAAACTTTAAGAATAAAAATGTTTACTTAGGTGTATGATTTTTTAAAATTGTAGCGTAACTTCTATCATAGATGTGTTAGCAACAAGATGTTACAGCAGACTGAGCGGCAGTCGCTGCTGCGTGCTCAGACGGGTTTACGCGTGTCTCGCGCGATTTGTTTATAATGTAGTCTCGATTATTCCCTATAGTTTACTGACCTCTGTCTCCCCTACATATGTATATGCGCTAGATATGCATGGAAGATATCTGACATTACGGTGGATCAGATAGCCTTTTAATTACTATTGCAGAATCTAATTCGCAGGCAATGGAAATCCTACATTGAGAAAAAAATTTACTAAATTTAATAAATATTTCTTTGAGTAGTTCTAGCAGAAATATTTACTAAATGTAAACATATTTAGTTTATTAGAGACGAGAACCATTAGTTTGATTCAGCTATCAGCATTTTTTTATTTATTTAAATATTTATTTACTGTAAATATATAAATAAATATTCCGCTAGGACCGTTCAAAGAAATATTTATTTAATAAATATTTACAGTAAATAAATATTTAAATAAATAAAAAAATGCTGATAGCTGAATCAAACTAATTGTTCTCGTCTCTAATAAACTAAATATGTTTACATTTAGTAAATATTTCTGCTAGAACTACTCAAAGAAATATTTATTAAATTTAGTAAATTTTTTTTTCAATGTAGGATTTCCATTGCCTGCGAATTAGATCTTTTTCTCAGTGTATATTTTATTTAGCAAATAATTATACCTACACAACATTAATAAACCGCTATGAAATTGAGAGAACAATTGAACCTCATGAACGATTAGCTAAAGCATCGCTGTAATACTTCGTAATGTCATTTCATGATAATTTATATCGATTCACAGCCGTGCTCTGCGCAGTGACATTCGTGTCAATCCGACTTCTATAAGGCACGATAATAGCGCGCACCGGTAAACACGCAGACATATCCGATACGTTATAGGTAATCAATCATTCGCTAATGAAGATACGATATGCGCACTAACGTACACACCTATCGGTTACGCATACGCAGGCGATGATGCAGCCATCGGTGCGAAGGGGGGCGGCGGGATTCGCTGCAAACACACCTACGCGGCCGCAAACGTGATGTTAGTTTATACCGGATCAAACGTCTCCATGTGATCCGGTCGAACGCTCCTCGCTTTGAAATAGCAGCAATAAACGTAGTTTGGTCTGTTGATCACGAAATATTCACTCAAAGATCGTTGATGAATCACGGTAAACGAGATCAACAGATAAATTCGCGATTTTGATCCATCAGCGTAACATCACAAAATATCTACCGTTTTCTGTTGAAATGAAATTAAACCTGGATTTATGCATGGAACACGGAATTTTCGACACGAC
>NW_017255996.1:681024-683492 GCF_001594055.1 Mycetomoellerius zeteki
CTTAATTGATATCTAGCGATGAATCGCACCGTTATGATATTGACTCAACGAATCAATTACTGAAAGGAACTCTCATTAATGATATGCTAGGCGAACAAGTGTGTCAAGTGACTTACAATGAATTATGTCAATCCCAGATGCTCGTGCGAAGAGTGCTCGTGAAAAAGCGATCGAGAAGATCGAGAGCCTGCCACGAGAAAGATATCGGAAAATCTGCGAGAATAATTTAGAGACTTCATTTAGATGGTCAGCATTAACGGACTCGCTGAACGTAATACTGTAGCTCAATATTTACTCAGAGATATTTCGTTGGCAATAATTTGCCGGACTAAAGTTTGTAATGTAAATAGGCTCTCATTTCGAGGAAACGGAAATTGCTTCATAAGTATGTGCATATTGTAGATCGCGAACTCTCCTCTGAGCGATTTGGTCAGTCAGTATGGAGTACATGATATATCAAACGTACAAACTGAAGCTTTCCTACGTGGAAGAAGCCATTTCGCGATTCGAGATTGTCACAAATGAAAATGTCACGAGGACATTCCTGTGTTTGAGATTAGAAACTATAGTATACGGCGTCCTTGTATTTTCGACGTTTAATGCAACATTATCGTAATCTGATGAAACGACCTGCCGCGCCAAAACTTGAATTTACATTTGCACCGGTAATACATTCTCGGACGGCAAACATGTATAACTTGTTCCATAATAATATTCGGGATGCATATTGAATTTGCAACGAGCGAGGTAACTCTATGAAGCCGAGCTTTTTCCCGTCGTACTTATTTATTCCGAAAGTTAAGGCATTAGGTAGTAGTTTTCTGTTAAGTTAGACAGTGGTCCTCTGTTAAGCATTCGCTTCGGCTAACACAATTAGCATTCTTAGATTTCTGGGGAAAGGGAAGGACATCAAGGATTCTGTTAAACCACGGATCGAATAGTAATTGCCAGGAACAGGAGCATATGCTTCGAATGACTCCTCGACGTGCATTCTCAACGTGCTCGGAAACATCGATGTAATCTCAGTTCCAGCTCTTCGAGGTGACGAAAGTAAAATGCGACAATGCAAATTATACTGAAAGCAAATAATGTCAAATCATAAAATGCAAATCATAAATGCGTAACCCATTTGCAAAAGTAATTATCTCTACTTGAAATGCTTTTAGCGAGAGTGAAAAAACTTGTATAATTTTTCTCATTAAAGCTATCAAAATTGTTTTTTGAAAAATTAAAAAAAATTATTATTTTAGTTAACAAATCGTAGAATATGGAAGAGATCTATTAAAATATTTGACTGTTTTTGCAGAATTTTTTGTTGAAAAAAAAATTTAGCTGATTTTGCAACTAAAGTGTTGATGTAAAAACAGTTTTTAGAGTAGATTATTGAATTAAATAAAATCTTTATTATAGTATTTTATTAATAAAAAAATAATATATTGTATACACAGGCATACTATTACAAATCGTCACACTTAGTTATTTATTGAAAAAATACAATATTTTTTCCTCTTTTATGTTTCTATTAAACTAAGTGAAAATAAAATATTAAATTCAAAGAAAAAATTGGCGAAGTAAGTTTCATAAAAAGTAATAATGAATAAAAATAAAAAATTAGTCTTCCTAAGTTAGTCAAAATATAGAATAGGGATTTAACTTGTTTTGCAACTTCATTCACTTTTCTTCTTTTTTCTTTTATAGAATTTGTAACTGTTTTTACACAGTTTATAATGTTTAATTCGTAACCAAAGTACTGAGGGAAAGGTTTCAATATCTCATTTCTTTTAATTTTTAGATATAGCGGCTTTTACATTTCAGTTAATCAAATGATGTTATATAATACATAATATGACAAAAATTGAGCATGAAAATATTGCGTAAAAATATACGAACCGCAAAAGATTGTAAAAAAATGCGAATTCATGTCATTGCAGAGAGAGTTATGAAGTAATAGTATGTACATTGCGTGATATCCCATCCGTTCAATCCTTGTTGACATACGTGAGAAATGCCGTTTTAAAACCCGTAGTCAGCGCGGTTTATGCGGATATTTTTCCCGGGCAATATGGTCCATAAATTTTGCAACAAGCCGATGCGATGCGTAACAGTTTTAGTACCGCATTAGCCTTATCGTTAGGGGTGGACGCTTTGAGACACGAAGCGACAGTGGCTTTGACTCTTCGTCGATATACTTTTATTACCACGAGCTCGTATGGTTTACAGTTCACGTTACACACGCGTGTTTTTCCCTTTTTCCACGTTTTATCTTTTTGACGAAACATACTCGCTTTTTTCCATCATTTGCTGGAGAAGCTTTACATCGGCACCCATGCAAGACGAAACTCCACTCGCTCAAGAACAGACTGCAGTTCAGAGCTAGTAGCCGGTACGAGCGATGAGCACGGAAGAGCAAAGTTAATTGAAGCTTCATTAATTCGTACTTTAGTAAAGTGGTCTCCGCAGAATGCCGA
>NW_017255996.1:683507-745397 GCF_001594055.1 Mycetomoellerius zeteki
CGAAACAAAGCATATTTTCCTTCACCCGACTGCATCCCCGTAGGATCTATCGTCTACTTAGAAATGCGCGATGCAGAAAGTTATTTTGCATTTATCGTTTAACTTGCTACTTTCGAGACTCAGAACTGATTCTCTGCATCCCTCCGGGTATAACGGAAGAATGGGAGCCACCGAGAGTTGTCTTTGGAGTCTCGTTGCAATCTAATAAGCGTTAATAATTTTCGCAATATCTCACACCACTTGAAACGCTTGTCATAATGAATTGAACTTGAGATGCCAGTTGAATATTGTTTAACATTAGATATTTTGCGATGTTCCGAATATATAATTATACTAGAACTTCGATTAGATATTAATATTAGTAGGTATATTAGTATTTCTCATAAAGAATCTTAAATAATCTTATGCAATAATAAATGCTGTAAGTAACAAATAAAATAAGCAAGAAAAAACAAAAAATTTTTTTTTTTTATACAAATTGAAAAATTCTCTATTAATCGAAAAATTAGATTAAGTAAAATTAAAAAATTGTTTGCAATTGTTTTGTTAAATAAGCTTATGCAATAATAAATGTGTCTATAAGAGACAAATAAAATAAAAAAGAGAAACACGTACTCTATATTTTTTTAAATATTTATAGAACCGAGAAATTCTCTGTTAATCAAAAAATTAGATTGAGTAAAATTAAGAGAATCTTGAATAATTCTGTCATTGCACGCATATTACAATTAAAGTATGTCCTACTTTTGAGTTAGTCTCTTTGTACTGACGAACATGAAAGATTCTTATAAAAGCCACAAGTTAACGATCCTTTTTCCTCTCAGCAGTTCTTTGTGTACCAATCACGAATTGAAAACAGAAACGGAGTACAAGAGTGCGCGAAGCTGCGCTAGGAAATAAACTAATTAAACTTTAGCGGGGCTTCGTGAGGTAGAATGCAAAATACATGAACGACAAAGACATCCAAAGGTAAAAGGTCGGTCGAATCGCTAATTTATCACGTTCAAGTGTAATGAATTTCCGATATTGGGTTAATAAGCTACAGATGAGAAGTAGCATATTCTGCCGCCAGCGAGCAAAAAGACAGAGTGCCGTTAACATCGCATTATACCTGTACCATGGACCATCGATATCTTCTATGCCGCATCAAAGCGCCAATGTCCTCGAGCGATGCTTTTGCGCAAAAGCTAAAACTCGGCCGTGCAGACACGGTAGCGAATTATAGACGATATTAAATTCTTTGCGCAGTGTTGCAAACAACATCACAATAAAATGGAATTTTTAGAAAGCCTCGAAAGAGTCTAAAGCTATGGAGTAGAGAATTTCTCACGGAACACGTTCTCGAAAGTCATACTCGAGAATGTAGAACGGCGGTCAAATGCAATGGAATTACGTAGCGACCCGATACTATTGGATTTGCATTTAGAAGAACATTTTACGCAGGAAATTCTGATCGCTCGATGAGCTTTTATTCTGATCTTTTGAGTATCTCAATAAATCAATAAGTAATTTGAAACTATCGCGTTTCTAGAGATACAGCACTGCATCGAATGCAGTCAGAACTGAAAAATTTCAGGCTGACTGCATTCGACCGCAATCAAAAGATGCATTTTCCACGTTCGAGTGTCTGCGGGAGTATTGGCTAGATATAGTCGACTTGTTTTGAACGCGAAACGGTACGAGAGAAAACTTTCCGCGTGATTATCGATTCTGAAAAATAAGTTGCGACTATTCCGAACAGAACCGCATAAATCGTACTCGCACGTAGCATCTTGAGGTTTATCCTACAGGAATGACTAAGCCGTACAATCATTTGGGTTTGGTAAATCCACGGATCCAAGCTCAATAGACCATGGACATTTACATACATTTATGCGTTATATACAGGGTATCAGAATTTAACGGACTGCGGGAACATTCTATAAATGAAAATAAGAGAAAAGCGTTGTATGAAGTTTAATTAGAAACGCTTTATTACAGTTATAAACAAGTATTGAAACAGAACATGAAATAGGAAACAACGGATTTTCCATTGCGCAGAATATAAAAGTACATTTCGTGTACGGAAAGGTCAAACGGTGTTTATCTCGTGTGTATATTCGCATCATATTTATTATCTTCAAATAATTCATTTCGACCAATACACGAATATGATATTTTTCCAGCTCTGATAATAGCTACGCTTGAAAAGTGCAATTATTATATTTTTATTGTCGTGAAAAATAGTAACTATGCCATCAAAATGTTAATGTTTCATCAATATCATCCAGATGTCCCGTTTTAATATTGGTTTGTAACTTTGCAATAAAACATTTTTAGCTAAACTTTATATAACATTTTTTTATTATTTCCACTTGTAGAATATGCTCCCGCAGTCCGTTAAATCCTGAAAAACCTTGTATGTATAACAATCCATATACATAAAAAAATTGTGTCATAAATTTAGTCTCTAAGAAAAATAAATTATTTCATAACTAAAATAAAAAGCAGTATGAAATGTTTACTCATTTTATTGAATTAATAAATTGCAAAATAAAAATAATCAGAACTACTAAAAATATATTCACCTTTGGCTTTCATAAATTTCTTCAAACGCTCGAACTTCAAACTCTTATAGCACGCAAAATCTCGATGAGTATCTGCTGTTGATCAAAGGTAGAGCTTTGATATTTTGATGATGTTTAGAACAAGTCCTTTCGTCTCTTGCGAAAGCTCTTGTTCTAAACCTGACTGAAATATCGAGGATATATATCTAAAAGTTGATTCTGTGAAAGCAACAATATCGAGATTCTGTGTGCTGCGAGAGTTTAAAATCTGATTATTTGAAAATTTGCGAAGTTAAAAAATGAACATTTTTAAGTTAAATTATTTTTGTATTATAATTGATCAATTCAATAGAAAATGTGTTTTTATCCCGCTTTTTATTTTAATTATGAAATCCATTTTTCTTCGATTTATTATTAATTGTGTACACATATTTTCTAGTGTAATAAATATGTAACGAAAAGTAAAAACAGGTACGATCTAATTAAAAAAATAATAAAACGAATATATACAGGGTGTTTCCAAATTAAATGGCAAAACTTCGGGAGCGTGTAGAGGAGTAAAAAACTAAGAAAAAAAGTCCTATAGACATATGCTCGTTTTTGCTCCGTTTCAGAGAAATCGAAAAAAAATGTTTACATTTCTTGCCATATCTAGCACCGACATATTTGATTACATTTTCCACTTTCTGTTATGAATTTGTCAGTCGCTCTTTGAAAGCCTTTAATAGTAGATGAATTTTGTCTTTTGCAATATGCCGCGTACGTATTCTAATAGTGAATATGCTGATATGGTTTTTGTATACGGTTTCTGCAACGGTAATGCTTTAAAGGCGGTGCGAGAATATGCACGACGATTTCCAAACAGAAGAGTATAAGAATTGGTACACAAAATGCATATTTATAATACTTTTATAAGTAAAGAAAGCTAAAGTTTATACGTTTATTTATATCTTTTAATTAAGCAAAGTTTTGCGTTGAAATAAAAACTTTCTCTGCAAATACGCATTTTCTTTACAAGGCAATTCGAAATCCCTTTTGCGTAGCGTTCAATTTGTACTAATTGGGAAACTCCATGTACGATGTAACAGGGATACATACTGAGCTTTATTACATCTTTCATTTGTTTAAAGGACGTTGCATCTACTGGACTGTGATACAGGAATGAGATCGTAAAGAATCACGCTTTTACGTGCACACATAACAAATAGATTTCTTTGTAAACTTCACGTTCTCGAGGCATTAAAAAGTTTCGAATATGGAGTTCTTCGATTTGATACGGAAAACTCTACCTGCCATCATCAAAGTTCGATGGACGCGGATTCGTTGCGAAGATCGTAAACCGATTTCGAATGCCGTTGAGCGAAGACGTATCCGAACTTGGATCGAAAATTAAAACTTTTCTCATGAATAGTAACGTCATTTTATCTACGTTCTATCTACTGCCTTACGAAACTTGTATCTTGTTAGCCGAATAAAGCTTAAAGAGTACTATCGATATCCGATCAAGCAATATGTGAAAGAGAAACAACGTCCAGCAAAACACACTCAAATTGTATTCTCTCTTTAGCCTATTCTGTTTCATAAAGATGAAGGAAGACAAACCCTTTTTAATATATAAATAATAATAATATATCATAGAATTATCTCACGAATTAAAGTCATGTTTTATTATTCTGACATGCGCATATATAATATCTAAAATGTAAATGAATTATTAGCTTTAATAAAAATTTGTTGATAATATTGCCTCATCGATTGTGAGCGTCAATCTTTATGAAAATATTGCTACGCATACTAATTTTGTAATGTAACTCTCTGCGTTGTTATGAAAGTTTAGACGTACAATCTATCACACAGATGCAATCCCGGATGCAGACCCAAACGTACGCGAAGCACGCAAATTAAAACTTTTTCCATGAATAGTAACATCTCCCTTCGCCACTACGCGAAAAGTCGCTGATTTTTGCTTTCGATCTTTTTTAAATCTTTTTTTGTTTTTTTTTTGTGGCGAGAGATTCGTATTTCTCACGACTCCTGCGGGATGCACGACAATGCGGCGAATTAAAGATGCAGCTCGCTCGATATGCAAAATAGGGGGAACGGAAGAGAGGCGCGAAAAAGAGTAACGAAACCGAAATGAGAATGGAACTACTGCTCGAAGCGAACAAAGCGAAGTGAAGATATTACGCGTGATCGAGAAATAATAGAAACTATTTCGGATGTAAAAGGGATACTAAATGAAAACATAGAATTTTCACAGTGTTTATTTCTTCTAATCTTCAAATAAAGCGTCGCGTGTTAAAAAGCCATGTATTAAAATATTGTAAAAAAAAAAAATAGGAAAGCATTAACTTCTTTTTTATCCCATAAATGAATTATTAACAAGATAAAGCAATACATAAAATCGGAAAAGGAAGTAATATAAACGAGCAAAAATAGATATCGAATTAATAAAACGTGTGTATATTCAATCAAGTTAAGACGAGCGAAACATTTTGATTTAACAAAGCTCTTTTCCATGGTGTCATAAAAATACGTAACATATAGCTCAAAATGTCAGAAATAAATTAAATAAATTACAAGCGTCAATTACAGTCTAAAAGTGTGTGTAGCACAATTAAAAAACATTAAACCCTATAAATCAACACTTGTAATTTGTTTAATTTATTTCTGACATTTTATGATATATATTGTATGTTTCTATAATATGATGATTTATATGAAAACTTTCGTTTTTTTTGCTTTTTATTGTAATTGTATTCGGAATTTTTGTTTGCGACTGAAGAAGGTTTTGTTAAGTCGAAACGTTCTACTTGTCTTCATTAAATATGCAACTTTATTAAATATATACACTTTATTAATTTAACATTTTATTTTTATTTACTTGTTTATTTTGGCTTTTTAAACCTTATATTTGTATTTTAACATAAGCCACTCTCGCTTCTTAAATGGAGTTAATTTATGATATTTGATAGATTGGACACACAATCGTTTATAGAGGATTTTCACAGGTTCTACGGAATTGTTCTTCGAGTAGCGATAAGGTATCTCGGAATTTTTAACGACCGGGATACGTACGTGTCGGAACCAAGTATAGGAGACGTTAAATTTAATAATTCCTATATACACAGCGCCCCTTAATTTATCTATAACCTCCGTGATTGGATAGTTCTCGCCGTAATGGACTCTAAAATTTTATTATCTAGGATATTAATAACCCGACGCTATTGCTCGCAGATTGGATCCAAGCGCAAAGAATTATTGCGACATACATCTCCCACCCTCCTTCTATTTCGGAGCTAAGTATATCGCTATTAATCACGCTGATATGAGAGGTTGATCGAAGCGCAAGCCAGTAATCTCGTTTAATTTTTCATTATTGCCTTAGCTTACGACGCCTACATTATATCGCAGCATCGCGGATCGTAATAACATTGTCATCCCGTAAACGTATACCGAAACTTCCATCAGAATTCATAATAACTGCATCTGTTTCACGATACATTTTTTATTGTATTTTCGTTCTAAACTACCTATCAATTTGTTCCCCTTCACAACATGTCGTACGACTGACATTCCTTCAACAATTCACGGTACTCGCATAATTGATAAATAAAAGCAAAACTGCTGCGTTCTCTTGCCGGTGAAACTTTTAAACAAGAATTCAACTAATTTCCACAACGCACCGCGGTCTCGTGAACTTTTAAATTGCATGATTCTGAATGTTGAATATTAACGCAGGGAGCACAGTCCAAAAGCAGTTTTAACTTTTGCGCGAACGACGAGAGATTTTCCGCCGCATGTCGATTTTATATATTTTAATGCAAACAATTCGTTCAATTTTAATGCGAAAATTTCACGAATTAGATCGTTATTTACGCAGTCCGAAATTGGGTTTTGCGAAGCTAATCGCGGAATTTTACATAAAAATTTAAAAGTAATTAGCAGTAGGAGCAAATCCGCTTAATGAGCGGCTTACCCACAGGTCATGCCCGATGTTACCTCGCTTGTAAGTATCGGTACACCGCAGTATTTTTCTAACATATAAATAATTATGGCACGACGCTTAATTTCGCTTTAAAAATGAATTTATTTTCATTAAATTACATCGTAACTGTGTGACCCAAAATTACATGAGTTACCGATGTTATACCATCCGATTGTACTTGAAACAGTATTAATCCTCCATCGACTAACTTAGACTTTGAAGGCATAGTCGATTTTTTAATTATGAGAATTGTGATAGATATATTTTTAAATCTGTAAAAAATAAGTAAAATACAATTTTTATGATAGTAAAAACTCGTTGTTAAAGCTTCCACAAGTATGCAAGAATTTTTTCAGATTTATATACAGTTTGGAATAATATAAAAATCTGCACACAAAGATTCAAGTGTATATGTATATATAGAAATCTGTTACACAAAAATTTCAATGGTCACACAATAGAGAATTAACTCTGAAATATTATCACCATTAAATAATACACTATTGCTATCGATATGTAAATTTTACGTACAAGAAAATAGGTCACTTTTAATTAATGTAATACAAGTTTTTACATTTTACATTTTTAATAACAAAATGTTTATAATCTAGACTTTTATAAACACAAATAACTTAATTATTAGCTTAAGAAAAAGAAAGAATAAACACACTATCATAAATCTAGAAATAATGTAGAATATGTAATATATACTCTTCATAACACTTCAATGAAATAAATAATAACATAAAATAATAAAAACACAAAATTGCTTAAAAATTAAAATCACTTATGCTCTTTGTTACAATACTAATCACTTGCAGAAGACCCAACTAATATGTAACAGACTAATATATAACTAATATATAACAGACAGAATTTCTAAAAGCTTGTCTCTACTTGTCCTAGTTTTTAACATGGCAGATTGGACTTCTTAATGAAGACGTAGGTTAACGCTCGATGAACCTGCTCACTTATATGTAAAATTTACATATCGATAGCATTCTAAAGTTAATAATAATAAGCTCTTTCTAAGTGATTTCTCTCTATAATGTTTTAATTTATACATATCAAACATTTCGTAGCTCCATGTGAACAAAATCTTAAATTTGATTCAAATTAAATTGAGGGAAGCTATTATTATCCATTATCTTTAATTTCTATTTATAATTCTTTTAATTTACGTATTTAATAAAGACATTGATATCGAAACTCCCCCTACGTCGCTCTTTTTTAGTCGCTAATGCCTGCACACCATACATATGTAAAGCTGCAGCAATACATATGTTGATATGTGAAAGTGTACAGTATTGTTCAGGATTACTTTATCATTCCATCGCCCTACAATTTTATATCACGCTCAACGTCGATCCAAAGGTACCAAGTGAATTTCAACATTTCGCTCCGATGGAGGCATGGTTACACGTCTATCGATCGAAGCCGACCCATCGTAATGCAGCCTGACGCGTACTGGCTAAAATTGAATTCGTGCTTGTACACCGAGACAAAAGCTGGCCGATCCCAATCGTATCAAGCCGGTTCCTACGAAACAATAGTCGCGATTATCTGTCACAAATCTTCGTTTCGGCCTTGTTAGACGCCAGCATTCCCACAGGCACTAACATCCGACTACGATGACAAGCGACATAATTCACAATCATCGTATGTCCCTTGATACAGCAAAACACGTCGTCGAAATGAAACATAGCGAAATCATGTCGATTACATCGTTCAGCATAATTAACCGTCGACATTGCGAATGGCGTTCCATACGCGCGAGCGTTGCATTTCCAAAATTCTTCTCTGCGTGACCTAAAATACCGATGTACGCATGCCAGACCGATGAATGATGAAAAAAATTCTACGCGTAATTGGTCTCCGTGATGCAAATTAATTTTCACCGACAGTTCCCTCGGTAATTTTCTGCATTTTGAAATTCGCAGGAAAGAATATCACTGCACATGTCAGAATTCTCTCTCTCTTTCTCTCTTTCTCTTTGCAAAAGTTCGCATAATTACTCACAATTAGAATAGACAATTAAGATCATTAATGCGCATAGTACGCTCATTAACGCGTATTATGAACCTGATTCACTGTGCTTGAATAAAGTGAATAAAGAAAAGGCCGAAAGGATATTCCCACGGAAAAAAAACGGGGACTGCCTGTTTGAAAAATAATAATTGAGTGGCAAAGATTTTGGACGCTAGGGAATAGATAACCATAATCTCTTTTTGATGAACACCATCGTCCTCCAGTCAGCCCTGTCGAAATTGACAGAGGAAAGACGCTTTCGAGAGGAAGAGTGATACGGGTTGTCATTGACTGATGGCCACCGTACTCTTTGTCGTATAAACACAGCATTGGCAGTATAATATTCCCATCAACTCGTAAAAAAAAGCGGAAAGTCCGAAAGGTAAACACACTTTGAGTACGCGCAAAATATTGCCTCCATTGAATAAAGTAGATAGGAAGCGAAAATGCATTGTTATCGGTGCGAAGGATGTAACTCCACAAAAGTGGAACTAAAATGTGACTATTGATACTCGATACTTAAAAGTCGAAGTTTTATAATATATCAAATATTTCATCAAATAGCACCTCGACTGGGATTTAAACCTGACAACAATATAATTAAATTTAAGGGAATTATTAGTATTTTAAATTGAGATTGTGTTGAGAAAGTCTGAAAATAATTGGTGCGCAATTATATTTCTGAATTAAAAAAATGTTTAAAATACACATATATATATATATATATATTAGTCTAACATCTAACTTTGACCGTAATTATGTAGGACGCTAAACTGATTGCTAGAATGTCAAATCAATAAACTTGTTGAATATTCCGGAGAACGAAATTTCTTTTAACACTATACGACTTCATTAATCTATCGCTACCTATATACATGATTACTTTATATTCGTATAACTATTTTATGTACTCTTTGTTCAATGGTTGCTTCATATCCTCCCGAATTAAAAAAAAATGTTCGGTTCTATCTAAAATATAGCCAGTGCAGTATGCAAATAGTTCGCAGATATTTTACAGAGGTTTGGAATGCCTTCATTTTGTAAAACATTCGTTACATCTCGTATCGCATTCCCAATTATTTTCAATGGCATTTTGTGAACGCGAAGAGTTTCATATTATATCGAGTCTCCTTTCTCTTGCGAATATACGTGCTGAAATTCTATCGCGGATATTCACACACACACACACACGCACTGATAACTGACTCTACAAACTAATATCTATCCAAAGAGGAAGTTCGTGATCCGAAAAGGGCGTGCAAGAAAATGCAAGAGAGTTCTACTTGTTCCATATCTTTCCTTTTTTACTTGAGCGTTATTACTGATGTAGAACTGAAACTTATCGTAGCGAAACTGGCGAACAGCCATGCTAGAGTAGCGTATATCGAGAAAGAAGAAGAAAAATCGTTCTTAGAAATCATCGACAGCGTCTATCGAAATTAGAGAGATCGTACAAACTTGATAACGACGAGATTAGCGCGTAGCACAGAGAAGACCAATTAACGCCGCCTACTCCTAATCTGTACGTCTCTCGGTTGAAGGAATCGCTTCTTCGCGGCTTCGCAGACGGAATTAATTAAGACGATCTCGGGATTTTGGCATCGTGCTTCGAGCATCTTGCTCGGTTGGGGACGGACTTTCCTGTATGTACAGGCGTCGAACCGGAGGCAACCGGTGGAAATAGTGATTGGATTTGTTCGCTTAGGTAGAAACGGTAAGCCCTCTCCCCGATGGGGAAACCGGTGGATGAGGAACGTCGATGCTGGGATGGAGCTTTCTGAAATTGAAGAGCTCAAACATATCACAGTGATAATAATTCTGTCGGTAGTACACGAGTAGAAACTACAACTATGTCTCGAAGGCGTAGAATACTCCTTACGTTTCGTACGCATACACATATATACACTTGTGTGTACATTAACGATGTCCGAGAACTAGTGCATATATAGATGTAAAGCATTATGCGCGGTAACTGCGAAAGACGGTACTTAGTCAGATCAAGAGTATTCAGAATTGTTTCGAGCACTACTACTTGCATATGTCTTGAAATATTATCGCTATAATTAGCGAAGTTATGTCAGGATAAGCAGTACATACATCAAGGCATATTGCCAGCAATATGCAGACTTTGGAACATCCAACAATTTCTCGAGACGCACTGAATCAGACGAAACGTTCAGACAGATAGAAATGCATACTGTATGCATACTTGTGCATTTGTTATCTCAAAAATTCATTAATAATATTAATTGTTTAATAATTATTTGTTCATTTTGTTTAAGAGGTGAGTAAAAACAACGTATAATTAATGAAGCTAATAAAGAAAACATTTCAATTTGTAATTATTAATCTTTAATGCTGTTGAAAATTACAATATATGTTAGCGAGTAAACGTTATAAACTGATATATTTATCACTGATATATTTACAAATACTTTGTCAGTCGTATTTATAGAATGATAAACAATGTATATTCACGTACGTGCGTTTACATATATAGGTATATATTGACGTCCCCAGAGCTGCTGCTCCTTCGTTCTGGTGGACTTGATAAGCTTCTTGGCTATACATCCCCGTTAATTACAGAAGTTTGTTTAGCAGACTTGGCACGATAGCAGTCATAATCCAAGCGGAACAGGATGTGCACAGTTGGCGGTGCTTTATGCGCGCAGATTTTATAAGAGTCCAACTATTAGAGCGATATATGTCGGGAATTCTCTAGTTGTTTCCCAGAATTATTTCTCTGTTTTAACACAAAAACATTTTATTAATCAAAAGCGTGTTAAACTCGTTTTCTGAAACCTATCGTCGAAGACGCAACGGCGATAGAAACTCCAAACTTAGAGATAGCAAAAAGATTCTAACAACGTAATTGGGATCGATTCGGATTTACTGTTCAGCTGTTTTCATTTCTGAATGCGAATTTAAATAAATAAATTTTCTTTTATATCAAGATTCCAAGAAATTAATAATTTTGTCTTATTGCGTCATATGGAATTATTCCATATACATATATGCCTTTATGTACCACATTTGTTGAAATACTAATTGTAACATAACGAAGGTACAATATTGCATATAATCGCTCAGTGATATTTGCGGCGCAAAAATTCGAGGCAATTAAAACATAGTAACTTTTAATACACATTCTGCAGTGAAGGAATTAGTAGATTAGTACCTATATCCTCTGTCCCCATAACTATATTCAACAATGCCTGCACAATCCCAAAGTTAATATAAAATTGATGCTAAATTGAGATTACCATTTCGCGCATGTACACTCGCGTTTTACATTTTATGACATTCGTTTATTATTCTATCACGTATTCTATTACGTCAAATCTTGGCATTCTTTATTACTCGTGGGAGACAGAGTTGAAGGAGAAAGGAATTGACGTTAACGACATCACGATAAAAATTAATGAAAAATTAGTTATACACGTTGTACATAAAAAAAAATAATAGGGTAATATACGTACAAAAGAATCATTTATGACAAGCTCTTTTAGTAATTCTTGATACATTTCTTGAGTTAGAAAGATAGATCGTAATTATTTTCAAACGATTGCTTACACGAGCATTTCTATTGCATTTTTCGAGCATTTTCCTGTTGACGTTTACATAGAAAAATTCCACATGTACTTTCCACCTACGCGTTTTCTGAAGAAGTGCAAGATAGACGAGCGAAGCGACAAATAAAATGGTGACATCCTATATTCAGTATTGTGAATACCTTTTGCCGTCTTCTTTCGTAATCTAAGCCAGCGTTTATTTCTCTTCGTTCGCACACAATCTACGCGTCTTTTCTCGAAAGCTTACGTCATCTTTAAGGTATGCAATCGGTCGTTCAAATTTGATTGTTCAGGTTCAAAGACTACGCTGAGATGTCTTTCCATGTCAGTAAAGATCATGTGGTTCAAAACGCTTGAAGCAATGTCATGTATCGTTCCGATAGTTGCGCTCCATCGACTGCAAGACATATATTCCTTAGGGACATTAATAATCGTGGGCGTTTTCGCGGAGTCTTTTGTCCCGAGAGTTTCGTCGTCATCATCTTCTTGAACACAACAAGCTTTCGCAGAGAACTCAATTATCGGGAGGAACTTCTAAATCCGGAACTAACTAAGCTTACAGGTCCGCGTTCACCATCTTTCTTCAGTTTCTCTGTTGTATTCTCCAGTATAAAAAGAGTTCAGACGCAGAAAGTCGAACCCAAAAAGAAAGGATTATCCGTTATCTCCTCTACGTGCCCTTATTAACTAAAAGTTTAATTGCCTTGACTGTTACGAGTTCCCACATGATGAGAGGAAATTTATTTCTGAAATAAACCGATCCACATTCTTATTGACAAAATCTCTGTCGATTCTACTGTCTTAACCCTTATAAAGCAGTATACAGAAAAACGATTTTGCTAAAGTATCGAAAAATTTAGATACGTACAGATTTAAATAAATAATTTTGTTTTGATCATCAAAATAATTATATGTATAATAGAATACTCAAATTAATTACTAAAATATTAAAACTTTCAGTCGTTAATGCTTAAGCATTCTACGTAATTATTTTGATGGTTCAACAAAATTATTTTCAAAAATCTGTAGCTAGTTAAAATATTTCAATAAAGCCGTTTTTTCCGTACAGAAAATAAAATAATCGAAATAATACAAGATTCTCAGGCAAAATATTATTTGTCATTTTATAATATTTCCATCTTTATCTCTTTTTGATTTGACTAATTTAGATTTAAACATTTTAATCAGCACGTACGAAATTTCACAAACATTTTTCGGTCGTGCGTATTCGAAAGCACGCGTTCTCACGATACATGGACGCACGATTTACGAACGACGTGGCTACGTACGGCTCGTTGGTAGCCGTCCGTTCCAAGAGTTACAAGCGGTATTTCCGGGGTTTTACGACTCCGCATACGAACGGGAAGTCAACAACGACAACGGCAGGCGTTTCGTGTCGAAGTAAAAGAGAAAACGCGCGCGGCAGTCAAGCGAACAGAGGAAAAATAACAGAATTCGGACGTGCCACTCGTGAATTATGCTCATTAGTGAAATTATGGCAGCGATGTCTTTTGTATCGATTTTCTCATGCAAGAATGCATTCGCTAATGCTTCGATAAGCAAAATACGGCCAATTTACGCGAGAACGGTTGTGAAAGAATTCAGGCAAACAATGGTGAAAACATGAAATTGCACTAGCAGCAAATAAAGGCCACATTTCCGGTTGAGCGTCGATATATTCTAATCATTGGGGCGAAAAACAGAGAAAGATGCCAAACGAGATCTCAGGAAGGTACGTGATTCTCATGGGGAACGAATAAAGAACCGCGATAATAAAAGTCAAAAGGAATAAGAGAACGATTGTCTGTGCGAATACTCCGGCTAGGGCTTGTTTGTTCCCTCTGCCTTCTGACGATGTTGCGCGAATTGAACAACGCGTTTTCTTTATTTTTTTCCTTTGTTTTCTACATTTTTGCATTTCTGCCCTGCAGTTGAATGTCGGTGTGTTCTGAAAAGACTCATCGAGTTTGCCGAAGACCTTCCCTTCTCGAAAAGCCGTGGATATTGAAATGTCTGGAAGAGAGCCAGGGAATGGTATGCCGGACAATACTCGGGAAATTTAGGTAGATAGTGATTAATAGCGTCTCTGCTTTGTGTACAGTCGTACATTCATGATACTTCCAAATGCTTGAATTTCTATCACGCGTAAAATCCTAAAGAGAGCAGAGAATTGTTTTTATAATTATACTGGTCAATAAGGTTAATAATATTAGTAAAACCTACATTTTATGCTTCTCTGTTGATTCTGTTTTTCATGTTTAATATTTAAAAAGTAGCACGTCATTTTTGTGTAGTCACAAAGAGTTGTTTTTTTGAAAATCTAAATATTGCAAATTTTTTCCATACATAGAAAGAACGGTTTTGCTGAAGTGTTTAAAAGTTTAGCTAACAATGACAAAAATAATTATATAGGACGCTCAAATTGATTGTTAAAATGTTAAAACTTTTTGTAGCTTTGCTATACTTGAGCAACTTACATAATTATTTTGATCCAACAAAATAATTTTCAGATGTGTGTCTAGCTAAATTTTTAGATATTTCAGCAAAATCGTTCTTTCTGTACAATCTTGAATAAATGTACCAAATAAATTTTATTATGTATATGATAGTTTCATTATGAAACTACAAAATAGATTGCTTACAAAAATTAGAAGAGAATTTACAGCTTATATTTAAGTTGACAAGTTGGAAATCAATGAAAGTTGAGTTCTTCATGCTATACGTTGTATTCCTTTTCATATAGTTGAAAGGATAGAAAAGGAAAACTTGAACTTCATCTTGCAATGTCAAAGTGATTGAAGAAAAATAAAGCAGATATTTCTATTAAGAATGACATCCTGAGAAATATTTCAATAAAAAGTTGTACGTGCTGCAGAATTTTTATTAATATTTTTGTATTCAGTGAACAAAAAGAATTTTTTTCATATAAAAAATATTTCATTTGTTGAATGATGATATTATATCAAGCATTCGTGAAAAGTATATATCCTGAGAAATTAATTTTCTATGTAGTACATGTGTCGCTGAATTTGTCAAGAAAGAAGAAGTATGCTTAATAATTTCAAGGGACTGTGACTCATTAAACATATCGATCATGATGCGTGACGTCTTATACATACAGAATGAGTTCGTTTCGGAAGTAATCGTGTCGGATTTAAAACTTCAAACGTGATTGAAGGAAACTTTCTTAAACTCTTGGAGAGAAACAGAATTAAAAGTAACGCGCGTCTTAGGACTTCTCTAAAGCATAGCTCGGGTTAGGCTGACGTCTTATCTTTTTCGCGTTCGCCTGTCCTACGGAAGTCTTCCTCTCGCGATTTCTCTATAAGAAAACTCGTCGAACGAGCGATTGTTTTCACCTACTTGACTCTACTCACCCGAATCAAAGATGGCCAGACGAACGGTCTTATTCACGGTTGAATGGGCGCGTTGTAGAAAATAAGAAGAAAACTCCTTCTGCGTGGCGCCATAAGGCGAGCTTAAAGATATAATCAATATATTTTTCAAGTTCCCTGTCTCATTCGAGAAATATAGCGGAAAAGGGCTGACCAAAATAGAAGATAGAGAAAACGTTTAAAAGCTTTGTGTTCATAGACAATAAAATAGTATCAATAAGAAAAGAAGTACTTGCGAGAGAAACACATTGTATTCGAAATCAATAAGAATAGATGATAAACAGTACAACTAATGTTAGTAATAAAAATCTCCGCGAAGAACACGATGGCAGAAATAAAAAAACGAAAAGATAACTATTTTCCCCTCTTTATATATGACAGATTTATTTTATAAGAAGCGAAAATTAAAATTACTAATTATATTTCACTTAATGATGAATTATTCAATTAATTACACAAAATTCCTCATAATACTTGCAAAAGTTGAGAAAGACCAGCCTTCGGAATTCACGGACAATATTCGCGGGTAGTGAATTCCGATGCCGGTTACAGTGGCGGTTTAACTTTCGTCGTTAAAACTTACGGCGCGTTCGAGTGCGGACGTGAAAAATGAAAATGTAAGAGGAGCAAACGCGATGGCACGTCGTAATTAAAGAGCATGGAGCGAGCGACAAAGGAACCGAGAGAAGGATGGTTACGAAAACGCTCTATAACACTGAAGAATCCGTAGATGCAGGAATCTGTAAGGAATTCCGAAAAGAATATAGAAACTATCAGATATCGCGTAAGTCTTGAATGAAAGTGCCAATAAAGGCAAGCTCTTTAAATTAAATTTTATATCTTAACTGCAGAGGTGAAAATCTAGACGTTTGTGACGTATCGTTTTCGAAAGTGCAGTATCAGGTGAAGAAAATAATGAAGCTCTGAACGTCATGCACGATTAAATTGGCAGAATTAATGTCGAGTTAAATAAAAGCGACACACTCTTCATCCGTTATGCCGCCCTCATTATTATAACCGCGCGTATATGATGACGTTTTCCAAATGAATTATTGAAGGAGTACTGTGGCAGTTGATGGGAATATTTAAACCAGGTCGATACCTTCGGTTAACGTGCATCTGGTATCGACAAGCCGGAGACCCGTACTCCAATGCTTCCTCAGAAAACTCTCATCTCGTTTTCCTCCTCGCCTTTCTCACACACTAGACTCTCTCATCGCTAATATCCAGATCTTCCTTCTTCCGATTGCACTCCGTTGCTGGGCTCCTGCGTTGTAGAAAAGTACGTCACGGTGACGTCAACAAATTTTATTTTACCCGTGCCACCATTATTCGCGTCGTGCAGCCGAACTGTCTAGGTCGCGTGACAACAATAGAATATAACACGATTCTTGTTTCAACAATTTTAATATCCATAAATCTGAAAGTTTACTTTTTATAATTATTATAATATTATAATAATTTCAATGTTGAACGCTACACAGATTAAAATCATCTTGCGACGAAATATTTGGAATCATTGCTGATTTAAACTAAATTCACACAAAACAACAGCAATTATTTTTCCTCTCTTCTTTTTTGCTCGATAACCAACACAAAATTTTTACCTTTATGTAAACGAGTGAAATTTTTCGGCTTTGTTCGATCCAGATTCGACATAGCCCAACATCGAGTCAACAAGATAGACTGTGCGTGGAAACTTGTTATGCGTTAGATAGAATGTTTAAAAAAAAAAACAAGAAGCATTGATGGAGCTGACAGAATGTGCTGACCTATTTGCTTGCCTGACTAGCTGCAAAAAGTTTTAAAATTTAGAAGCAAATATTTCATGAAGCTGATTTCGCTTGCTGACAATCATTTTCCCCAGCATGCAGCAATATTCTGTGTCAACACAACTACTGATCAGAGGCGAATTGAACCGAAAAGACCGGAGTATCACGGTTGACGTATTAAACAATAGATTACAGCGGAACAATATGCCCCGCCGTCCACATCCTCCTCTCCTTCCCTCCCATTTCCATCGTGCTTTCGTTAATCTGCCTTTAGGTTCCCAACATGCATTCGAAAATGTCACGCCGATTTGACGCAGGTGGTTGCCCTATTGTTGCAGCCGAGTGTCACGTACGCTGCGCGTTGCGAGTGACAGAAGCTCGATGATCGATAGACCGGGGTTGTATCAGCGAAAAGATTGCCCCTTCATTTCGTTTGCAGATGGAAACATTTTTTTTCCAGCAGTTTACGCGTCGGTCGAGTTTGAAACTCTGATATTTTTCCACCCACAGCTGCAGCAATAACCGAGATGCACCGTTTGTCCATCTGTCCATTTGTTTCGAAGTTCTCTTTAAAAAATGGAATGTCCAGATCTATTATCGAAAATTCCGTGAAATTAAGACAGATATGCGAAACACGAAAACTCGTCAGTCATTCCGGCTCTGTGTGATCTAATTATTATGTATTCAAAACTAACTCGCGTTAAATTTACTCACATTGCGCAACCGTAAGCTAACACAATTACGGAATGCAAATGAGAAACAGTGAATTACAACATCTACTTTACTCTCAGCGATATTATAACGCTTCACATTCAATGCTGCAAATTCGAATGCGACAGTCCTCGTATCCTGATAGGACTCATTCCCAAGTTATGTAATTGTGCATTGGATATTGAACCGGCTTCAATACGGATATCCTGTAATCCTGTCAGAACCTCCCTACAGAGCTGTCAACAATCTCCATTCTAACTGAACCGAATATGCCATGTATTTCGAAATGCATGCTTTGAATATACAATGCGAAAAATATCGTTCTATAACATTACCAAGATGAAGAGCCATTCAATCAGCCAACGCCTTTCGTTGAACATGGAAAATGCGAATTTCTCCAGAAAGAAATTGTTTCTTTGGTAGCTCTCCGAACTTCCACAGCATCGTTTCATCATTACAAGCTACGATAACATTTATTTCATTATTACAAAAGATAATGATGATATTAGATATTTTAATATATTATTACTCGATTGGAAACGATACTCGGAAAATATTACAAAAGATGTATTAAAAAATCTCTAATAACGTCGTTTTTTTAACGATCGTATCATTATACTTATATAATTATTACGTTTGAAAAAATGTCGCAAAAACGCTCTTTGAATACGACGTAATTAAATGTCCATACGACATAATTAAATGACATAATTAAGTGTCTTTTCCCTTTATATTATACTTTATCGCACTTGGAAATTTATTATCACTTTGATACATTTATTAAAAGTGTAAATGCATTGGCAGTAATGTCGCTTTTCGATATGAATATCTATCGCGAAAAGATATTGTATAATTAATTATATACAAATATATGGACAAGAGAACTTTAGTCAAACCAAATTTTGGTGCCTAATAATATTTTTACGTGAATTTGTACAATTTCAAGTACATGCATTATTAATTATCCTGTATAATGGTCTTTACATTTATTTTATGTAATATAACAATAATTAGCTTTGTTGTAGTCGATAAATATATTGAAAATAAACTGATAAATTGTATGTTGAGCAACTTATTGTGTAATAATTTACGAAAAATGGATGGATACGAGATATATATATATATATATATACAATATCGCACATATTTTACAGAAACAATGCAGTAACCATATTATCGTGCCCCCTTAAAACCTGTAAGCGTAGCGGTGTACAACACAACGGCATTAACAGTGGCGATGCTGACCGAATAATTGTTTATATTTGCATGTAATTGTTATATATTGTGACCAAAGAGTTATGGTAATACTTGTTAGAACATTTGTTGCCAGCGAAAATTAGCATTGTTGTCAGCGAGAAAGAACGAGTTGTATGGCGCCGAGTAACCGCGGTACTAAGTAATGCGGATGAAAAGCACGGTGTGCTACTCGTTAGTTATCACATCTGCATTCAGGAGCACTGCTGCAAGCAGAGAATAAATCCGTGAGGTCAAGTACGATATAAATAACCATGATTTTATATTTTTCTTCGTTATGCGGCGATCGTAAGTTAGTCGAAGTTTCGAATACATATAAAAGGGAAATAAAGTCATATGTTCATTACATGGCACTAAATAAAACTCTGACGATGCGAGAATTGACTCTTCTCTTCTCTACACTTTAATGGAATTATGAGGATTTGAATTAGTCACACACGAACTAGAAATATAGGAACTTCAAGAAAAACAGTGATCTTTCGACATCTAAACTTGAAATAATATCTAATAACCGATATCTTATTATACATATTTTTAGACTCTGCACACAATGGAAGAAATATTAGGAATAAATAATAAATGTTAGAAAATAAAAAAATTCAGAATAGTGATGAAACGTAACGCACAATGGATATAAATAAAATATATATCATATATTTCTGTCTTGTAGCTTATTTTTATCCACTATGCGTTATCACTATTCCTAATTTTTTTTATTCACATTCCTTATTATAATATTTCTTCCATTGTGTACACAGCCTTATAAAAAAATTTGTAGTATAAATCGGAAGTTATATGTTTCGTTATATGAGTATTACGCATTTCGTTATATGAGCGATTATGTGAGTAGAGATATAAATGTCCCTATGGACGTTATCTCTTTGAGAACAATGAGTACGTAAAGATAAAGACCGTTTCGAATTGCAAATTGTTCGCGCGAAGGAAGAGCGAGTCCGCATGGATTTCCTGACTCGACGTTGTTCATTCGACTTTCCTCAAATACCTGAATGAGGACTGAATCTACACGTTAGCTCCTGGCATTACCATTGAATTCGGTGATCATATTCAACGCTTTCGTATGCAAAGAGCGCAGTTATATACACTGAGAAAATTGACGTTCGTTTCGGAAAGACGTATATACAATATGTGCATTATATGTATTACATTTTCTTTTAATGTAGTAGATGTTGTACAAATAACTGTAGAAAATTATATTTGAATGAAATGTGGATCGATAAAAAAGATAAATACCTCTACATCGACTTATGATATTAAAATTTTTCAATATATAATATTTTTCAATAAAATTTTTCGATACGAAGAAATAATTTATTCCGTAGAACGCTTATTTATCGCGCTTAATCCATTTCAATTTACCTTCTAATTTATGAACCTTATACAAATCATAGCTTTAAATACAAATCTTTTATTTTATTAAACTGTCAATTTTTTAAAGTCTCATTATGAAATTTCAATCGAACTTCAATAGTCTTCGATGCCTTAAGCATTACACAAGCATTGACGTGATTACAAGTAAATAAACTTATCGTGAAACGTGTTTGGTAAGCGGTTTGTCAAAGTTTGTCACTCGATATATTTCTCTCGAGACTTTACACACTTACATAAATAGCTTGTACAAGATTAGCTGCCAGTGAAATCGTAATGTAAAATGTTTCTCAGAGATCTATGAAATATATAAATTTTTCTAAAAGGTAAATGTTTTTAAATATAAAATACATAAATTTTAATGTATATTCCAACTATTTTCGAAATTATAATTTGACATTAGAAGTTTATTTCAATATTAAGTGGAATAGAGAAATGTTTAAACATAAATAAGAGAGAAGAATGCTATTTTTGATCAAAGCGGATCTTGGTGCTTAGTAATATTCATACGTGAATATACAATTGTCAGTTCTATTATAGCTTGATCAAAACAAAATTTATTTCAATTTCTTAAAATTGTATTATATTTCATTTCTTGTATTAAATTTTTATTAAAGATATTCACGATTAAATCGTTTTCGTCTTTCCTCCTCTTCTTGTAATTTTCTTGCAACAGTATTGGATGTTCCCAACGTGACAGTAGTATTAACTGACGTCACAGTTGGGAAAAGGATTGTAATTAAGCAGTAATTCTAAGCTAACATTCGCTCCAACAAGTATCACCAAAATACCGAAAACCACAATTCCTTTGTACGTTGTATGTACATACACACTCCGTATGCTGATCACCAAATATTGAGATCTCTGAATATTCAGTAGCTATAATGAAACACAAAGAGCTTTGTACTATCAACTGCGGCGATGAGACTCAGAAAACCTTTATGATCATAATTACGAACTTTCCGATACGAGCATCGTGCACAGACCACAGACGCAGTATTCGATTGCGCGTGGATTTTAATGAATACGATGTATCACGCGCATTACAGGAATTGGTTACTTGTATTTCCTCTTTGAGGCATGTTAATCCTTTGATCAATTCACGTCACAGATGCGCATGAGTAAATTAAAAGTATAAAAGGCGACTAAATATGAAATTATATAAGCAGAAGTTTAAAAAGTTCTACATGTTTAGAATGTATACATTCTTTATTAATACAAATTAATAATATGAAAGAAAAGTGTATGTGGACATTATTGAATTATGAAGTAAAAGAGATTGTAGAATATAGATTTCTGTTACACAAAGCATGCTTTTTATAATCGCATATGATAAACTTAGTCCAATCCTTTTACTTTGAAGTGCGTAGATATTAAATTGAAATTTATAATACGAAAGCTAGATTATTCGATTAAAGCTTCTATCGACAGTGACAAGTGAATTTTAATCAGAGAATTTAATACATGGAGAAATTTTTTAATTATTGATATTTTCTCAAAAATGTTTTTTGTTTTAAAAGAAATCAAAATTCAGAAGTCTCAATACCTTCTAATGTTAAAGGCCGAATCGATATCATTCTTACCTTCATAAGGACTTCGTACAATGCTTATGTTAAGAGCAGAGCTGTAGGTATCTACTATATCATCGGAGCAAACTTACCTCTTGTGCTCAAGGTGCAGGATACAACCCTCTACCATACCATATTGCCAAGATCTTTTATTTATGAAAATAAAGTTTTATTTATGCAATGATTAAAAAAAGAGTGATGATTAGAGTACAAGAAAGTAATCCTTTATTAAGCTTAATGAAAAATAGTGGAAAATGGTAGGATATTATAGGAACCATCCTGCTTTACCAACATGAATCGCGGATTATTGGTCGCGGATAAATCCAGGAACGTGCAACAGAGGGTGCGAGTTGCGGCTTCACGTGATCCTGCAATTGCAATTGGGGATTCCCCAGCACGGACGTAGCACGTGCATTTAGCGATCCATCGAAGCGGCGTGGTTAACGTTGTATCGACGTGTACGTACATATAGCTCTCTACACGCTAATGGATATACATAGGATTATACCGTTGCCGAAGCTAAATTTGCACTTGCCTGATGATACTTGCGGATACATACTGCATAAACTTGGGATTTTAATGATAGATACCAATTTCAGTTCTATTCTCCTCCGAGCGATAATCAATACGTATCGAACATAACAATTATCGAGGCGATATTTATGAATTATAATTAAGAATCGGAAACAAATTAAATTGAATTAAATTTGAGATTGTTAACTTTTTTTTGTTATATACTTACAGATTTCATGTTATAATGTTCATTAATGAAAAAAATTGTTCAAAATTATTTTTTCACAAGTGATATAACAAATCTTAAATCTCTAAATTTCTCCTCAGAAATTAAGATTTTATTTATAATTTAAACCTTCTACAGTTGACAAATGGATCTATTAATAAATCCACTCAATTATAAATCTCTTTGTCAAAAATGTTAAACAATTCAATTTTTTTATATTACACATCTGCAAATTTTGATTTTTCTTATTAAAATATACTTAGCATTTATTTTTTTTTACGAATTATGTAATATTGATCCCTTGAAATTAATTAGTGTTTTTAAATTAACAAAAATTAAATGAGTCTTACAGATCCAGTATCAGAAATTGTGCTATAAATTTTGACGTCAGCTCCAAAGAATTAAAAAAGCAATCACATAGATGTCTATCAATATATATAAGAAATTAAGATATTGATTTTTAAAAATACATATTCACATTTTTCTACTTTTAAACAGAAAAAGGTTTTTACTTTGTAGTCTCAAAGTAATAAATTTTTCTATCCCTCGTATCCGACTAAATCTTTCAAACTTTTATAGCTCACAATAACTAATCGAAGAAAAACCTTTAGGATATAAGGGACCGTAAGCACGTGACTACTTTTTACCTGTCCTCTATATCCGATAATCCTGATTGTATCCGCGATTCAACACGAATGATGTGAGCTATCCAGCTATCTAATGTCGAGTAGTGTCACGAAGTTGTTACGTCACGTGCAAGATCTCGACAGCCTCGGAAATTATTATCCCTACCATCGTCGGATCCAACGTGCTACTTCTTTAGTCGGCAATAGCTGTCTCAAGCAGGAATAAATAATGTTGGAACGCATTATACTGGAAAGATAAACGAGAAGGGGGAGAAGGCAATGGATCCTCTCGTTTCTTTCGCGTACAACTCATTACCGTAGGAATCTAGACACAATAAAAGTGTATATATATGCTTATCGCGCATCAAACGAGACAATACTTTTGCTGTGGTACTTTTGTACCGCCTCTGTCATCCGGATTTAGAGAACGGTGAGCGACGAAACAGAAGTAGGTCTTGATAAGCGCTTCACCATTAATTCTTGCAAAGTGAGTAAGCACTTTAATAAATATGAAAACGGAACATGTATACAGGGTATTTCTAAATAAGTGCGAACAGTTTTTGGAAATGATTCTTTATCGAAAATTAAGGAAAGTTTTTCGTATAAACATATACATACTTCTATATCCCTCTCTGAGGAGTTATATGCCTTCAAAGAGAGAGGTAAAAATTAAGTTTTTTTTTCCAAAATTTGAATAAGTTAGAAAAATGAGATTTAATGAACATTTGCAACTCTCTCTCTAGTAAAAAAAGATTTATTAATATTTTTTTAATCTTCCCCCCTATATTACGTTATAAGAGGATGAAGCTATCTACTATAGCAATCTTTATTTAATTTTTTATTAGAATTTTTTGTATATAGAGTATATGTTTAAATATGAAAAATCTCCTTAATTTTCAACAAAGCATCATTTCTTAACATTTTTCACACTTATTTAAAAACATTTTGTATAAAGTTAGAAATAAATTTGAAAATTGATATTGCTTTTTGAGCTCAAATTTCGTAAGAATAAATTACATAAAGTTATTACAGAACTTCCACCGTTTTCTCCGCGAGTGATAACTTTATTTTGCAGGATTTGATTTTTTTAGATAATATAGACTTATCTGCGGATTGAAAGTATTTCAAGAGCAATATGTAATTGAAGAGGCATTGACGAAACGACATGCTCGACGAACAAATCAATTTTATGCACGACTGTTCGCGAAGCGTAATAGAAGAGTTATGACTTTTTCGTGAGATGATCGTTACAACCTCAAGGTCCTTAGTTCGATGAAAAAGTTATAAATCATGCATGAAGCTAGAAATTAAAAACGTAGATCGAAAACAGTAATGCGCATATTAAATACTAACATTAATTCGTCTTTAACCATTATTGAGCTAAATTTTTAGAAATATTAAATTAGAATGAAAATAAAAGTTACATTCTCTTAAACTGACAGCAATTTTGAATTATTAAAATTTTACTGAGAAATGTTGGTGCAAGGAAAAGACGCATTACACTTTTCATGTCATACCAGAAGAAAGTTTAATAGATTTTTCGATAGTTTAACATATTTCTTATTAAGTAGCAAAAAAAGAGAAAATGAAGGATTTAATACAAAATGAATACTCAAATAAAAAGTAAACTTTCAGATCGTTAGAATGCATCACTTGTTGTTAATCCCTACGAGAAAGATAAAAAGCGTACTTTGTCTGCGTCCAAGTGCAGTCACCCTGAGAAAAAGGTAATTTATGTCTGACAGAATTTAATACTGCAACGCTGTAGAACGAAATTTCGAGGTTCACGTTGCAGAAATCTATGCATAGTGAAAAACTTTAGTATTATTTTTATGTGTAACGTCCCGAACTAATTTACAAATGTATAGAGAATATGATTATGGCAAAATAGACGTATGTATGCACTAGATATATACCGTGTAAACAGTATATCGGACAATATTTCAGTAAATACCTGGTATTATCAAAATGAAATGCAAAATAAATGTTCTAGATCGACAAATAATATTCGCCGTATTGCGACGCAATTTAAGCGGAATAAATGAAAATGAAATTATTTGACAGCCAAATGATAGAAATGTCGAATCATGGTAAATGGGCCGTATATATATGAGTATTGGATATTAATAAGTTAGCTATAACTAATAAATCGGAAGAAATAAAAATGTCGCGTATATAGCCCGAATCCATCAGTAAATTAATGAATTAAATTCTCATTTATATATCCTGTATAATTATTAGCATATAAAATAATATAAACCTTGATATATTGCAACATTAGTAAAATATGAAAATAATTACCTCGTGTATGGAACAATATTCAAGATTTGTAATTTATTTCAAATGCATTAACATTCATAATTAGATACTTTTTCACTGTAAAAGCAAGTGAACGTAGAGTCGCGTAGTGTTGTAATAATGAAAAATCTTTTCAGCTGCCGTAACAAATGGCTCGTTAGTGCCGAGTAATCTCGGCGATTCGATTGTTTCAGGTGGAATTTATTCGGGTTACTCGAGGAAACCGACCACCCACGATAAATTCTCGTTGTACGATACATGCCTTCGTGCTCTATAGATTTACCCGTGGTATAAATCTGCTCAAGTAAACGGAACGAAGCTAGTTCCGCGTGTCTCAATTATCCGCCGAAACTATTATTAGGATTACATCCGGCGTCGGGTTCGCACAAATTTTAATACGAAAAATGTGAACTTTTTCTGACGACGACTGCAATAAATTCACCCGAGAAATACGCGTAATTCCCTCTTTTGTTTTTCATCCACGTGGCCGCGCGGTCGATAGACCCCACCTACTTGAGTAATTAAATGTCATTAAGCGCGTGTGTTGGGAATAAATATCGATTTCATGCTGGTCCCTTTGATATATACACATACATTCTTTCTCTCTCATATTAGTCATATGCAGGACCTTGGACTTTTTTCACAGTGGCAATCAATACATGCGCGACGCGATAGCGGAACGGAAGATAGCAGTTTCAACATTTCATTTAAAAAAAAATCGCGGGCAATGCTCAAAATGCAATAAACGCGCATTTTTAGTGAATTGCAACATTTGTAGAAATATCATACAAAAAGTACATTTATAATAAAGATAAAGATTTCTAAGTCTACTGCAAATAAATTTTTTATTTTGTAGTGAAGTGACAACGTTGCATACGATTGAGGAGAAATATTGTTTCATGAAATTACTCGCGTAATAGTTACGTTCTGCACATGATTTATTTCGTTAATAGAATGGATAACAGTTATAGAATTAAAACATTGGGGAAAGTTGCCAAAAGTACATCACTTAAGCTATTTTTTTATTATATTTAGTACTAATTTGTACGCAAATAAACATTGGAAATAGTAGATTGATATTTCGGACTTATTACATGTTTAACTTTTTATAATAAATTAATTTGTTATAAATTTTTTTATAACATGCTGCAAAAGATACGATTTAGGAAACCGGTCGCCTAAATCGTACTTACAGGTCTTCTAAATTGTATCTCTTTTGAAAGTATTAAATTTATGAATAAAATCAATTAAAAATATATTTTTAAGATTATAAAAATATATTTTAGATTAATGAAGAAAATTATTATCTAATACGTAATAATTAATTAATATTTACTTTTAATAATTTATCGAAAAAAAGATCAAGTATTTAATAATTATTAAATGACAATAATGAAAAGATAATGACGTGGAAATAAAACCGGCTTAAATTAATTTCTGTAATGACATTTTTATTCAAATCAATTATTAGTTTTATTACTGTTAATTATCAGTCTTTTTATGGTGGTACAATTTAGAAACCTTGATAAATTTGATAAAAGTATCGATTTAAGCTTTGTAATAATTACAAATATGTATATGCACACACGATGAATAAAATATTTTACAATAAACCCCTTCTTTTATGAAAATACAAAAATTCGTAATAAAATTGCATGATTATGTTATCAGCTACATAAATTGATCAAAAATTAATACCCGATATACTTTTTAAAATGCTGCTAAAACAAAACGTAACCTATTAAATTTTTGTTTATGTTACTCATTTCTTATTTATTTCATATTTTTGTTACTAAATATTGCTTATATCAATAAAGAGAAAATATTGATGAGATACGGTTTAGATGATTAGTACCTACACATTTGGCGATTTTTCGCTGTATTACGCCAGGAAGACTTAATGGAAATTATTAAATGAAAATGGACCAAAAAATGTTCATGAAAACTATTTATGGTTACAAATATTAATTTTCTGTAGGAATAATTTCTTGCGACATATTCACGATGCTACTATTATACATTAAAGCGATAACGAGATAAAAGGAAAACAGGTTGTATTTACGCTATTACTTTCATGTAGATTAATCCACGTATCAGCCGATGCGCTTAGGGACTATATAACGACAAACCAATCTAAAAACCAAACAAAAGTAGATTTGGAGACCGCGCAATCTTGTAAGCCGCTTAAAGCGTGAATGTTTCCCCCGTTGATAGCTAGAATTGACTGGCATGCGTAGGTGGCAACGGTTCGGAGTGGATGGAAAAAAGTACGTGCACGGAAAATGGAGTGAAGAAAGGACTAGAGCAGGCCACTAGGTTCTATCGACTTTTAATTACTTCGCATCGTCTCTCACAAAGAGCCGTGCGGCGCAGCTTGCATGGAGCGAGCCATGGTCCCGTGTGTTTGCCCCTGCTTCGATCGCTACTTTAAACTTTAAGCCAATATCGTCCACTTCGCGCGCGATCCACTTGTGCCCGACGAGCGAAACAAGAGCAATTTTCACTCGAACATTATGCAGGTCAACGTGACAAAATCTATCTATGATACAGAAAATAGCGGGGATTGTGCGAGAGAAATTTAGAGTAATTTCACTAGTTCAACAGAGTGTTATGAAATGCTATACTCAAATGTTATATTGTATAAAATATTGCGTTGTGTAATTATGTGCATAATGTTGATGATCGATAATAATGATTTAGGTACGTGTTCTTCATATGTTTATCGCAGCAAATGATACCAGCAAAAGCTTTCGAAGAAAATTAGAAAATAGACATACACACACGCACATGTTATCGATGTATTTTTCCCCTAGATGTAGAAAATTGCGCACACACAAGAACGCATCTTTTATTAATTGACGTCAAACGATAATGTTATAATAAGGTTGAAAGCTTGCGCAAAAGCGTTTATTAAATTTTTGTTTAAAGTCTAGTACAGCTAAATATACGTATATTTAGCTTTAGAGGCATATTACGAGCATATTAAGTATCTGCTAATTACGAGCTCGGAGGCTAGCAATAATAACATTGATAAATATATCACGATAAAAATAAAAATTTAAATATTTATTAAATAAATTTTTTAATACCGCGCTGCTAAACGTCAATAGTTGTGGGTTATATTCAATTCCCTCGTTGGCACAGCGGCGCAAACAAATATTACTAAATATCGATCGTGAAGCTCAATGAGAGTACCAAAATGAAAACGCCGCTGTCTATACGTGCTGCACAATTCGCATTCGCGTAGCGCAATTCACGAATGTCCAAATACAACTTCATTTGACTGTGGAATACTAACCAACGAATTTTTCCGAGCACATAAACCAATGAAAACACGTTTCAGCGTTTGTATGCATATAGTAAATCTCTCAGAGATCGTAAACGCAAATACGTTTGTAACAGCGCGATTGAGGATGTAATTACAATTTTAATTCATTTGCACAAAGAAATACATTCTATATAAACAAATTATTAACAACGATATACCTATCCCGCGTTAATCGACCTGCGCAAATATGTATGTACGTATAAATAATAATGTTTGTAATTTTCGTAATGTAACATGAATATGATATGAATCCTCAATCGATGCCTATAGCCTATATTAACTCATTAAAATTTAATTTACACGATGTTATTTACTAGCAATTAACATGCTAGTCTTCTGGCCAACTAAAACTAGTAAAAAAAAATAGTAAAAATATAATTTTCTATAAATTATATTTTTAGCTTCGCTGATTTTCTAAAATAATATAAGGGTAAATGGAGAAATTGCGAACAAGGGAAAAATAAAGTAAAGCCAATAATTTATTAATTAATAGAAGTTTTTGTTGAAAAAATATTCATTATTTGGTTTTAGACTACAATAATTAACATTTATATATAATCAATATAAATTGTAATTATAATATAAAGAAATGAAACCCGCGTTCTCTCTCTCTCTCTCTCTCTCTCTCTCTCTCTCTCAATTATCATCGCCGTAGAATAATGCAGAATCTGTTTTGTTTTTTAGTTGGGGGTTTATTTGTTTATTTATTATAAATAATATAACATATAATCAATTATTCAATAATTAATATAATCAATTACTCAATAATTAAAATAAAATAATTTAATAATGTTAAAAATGTATAAAATTTTTGTATTTAAAATAGCAATGTAAAAAAATTACAAAAAATTAATAGAAAAGTAACTAACTCTTTACTTTTTAGAATTGATAATTTGTATTATAACTGCAACTTGTTAACAACTTTTTGAGAAAAAAACTATAACTAGTATGTAATCAATAAAAATTGTAACTAGTTATTTTTATAAATAATTTTTATAAAATAATTTTCCCAATTCAGGTTATCACTATCCTAATATATTATACTACATTATAGTATTATAGTATCGCGTTTATTTCATGTTTGCATTTCCTCCACTCTCCCCATATAATTTATAGAATTATATTTTTTTAATTGTTACTTTTCTATTTCGCTTATTGCTAGTAAAAAAGTATCGTGTAAATCAGATCTGAGTGTATGACTAGCGACGCTTTCAAACTTAGATTTCGCGGAATTTATTCCTTTTCAGTCCCGTAGGTATTCGTATTCTGCACAGAAAACTTTTTTATTGTTGTTAGGAAGTAGTTATGATTAGTAAGTTGGTTACAATATTTGGCAAAAATGCCAATTTCGCACTGCTTATTAAAATATTCTCAACTTTCGACATTACATTGAGTACTCACCATATAAGCGAGGTAGTTCCATGGAAATTGAGTTTCAAACAAAAGTATCGGCATACGGACTTACCTAAAACAAATCGGAAAGAGAAGCATTACAATGTGTGTATGTCATGTTAGTTTGACGGTGATGCTTATCACATTGAATATTGCTACCGGGAAAAAGATTTGTATCGATTACTACCCTTTAGGAATCGCACTCCGGGAAAACTTTTTAACATTCGCCAAGACGGTAGAAAACTTGTTTTCTTCACGGAAAGCGATGCGTGTTCAGCCACGTTAGATAAAATTGAGAAACATTTGACCCGAATAGTCACATAGTGTAACAATAAGAGACGCATGAAAGGAGGACACGGAAGATGGATGGATAGAGCAAAGAAAAGGAGAGGTCCTCGCATCGAAGGAGCACTTGGGCATAACGGCTTACGATCTCAACTTGAGAGTGAAATCCTTCATGGATCAAATGAAGATACGACACAATTATGCCAGCCATCATCTCTCGCATAAACGATGTCTCGAGATTAATTCAGATACATATACGCTGCTCGGTTTACAATTTGCATGCGAAGGTTGACAATGAAAGCTGCGAGCATGCAAGTAGATAAGTCGCGACCTCGTTCGCTCCATAAGTCACGCTCGTGGTTGACTTTAGGTCCTCTGTCACGCTGAGCTACGTTTTGACCTCCTCCCGCTTTTTCGTTCTCTGCCTTTTACACGTGCTTTATAATGTACTTATTTACTTTGTCTCTTTTTAATCATTTAATATTAAAATAAAAGACAGAAAGTTGAATATAGAAGAAACACAATTTTTCACAACGTTCTTTTTTTATCTAGTTTAAAAAAAAGTAAATTTAAATTTAGTTACGAGTGCTCGTATGCACTGTAATATAAAACGTTCCGTAGGGAAAAGCGTGTAATCGAAAATTCTCTCAGAAATATACTAGTTCAAGTATGTGCTTGTTTTATGTCTAAAACCATCTCTGATCATGTCTTAATATCTTGCTTATCTCGCCATGTGGAAAACATAATTACATTCGACGCAAAATTTTATTATTTAGTCAAGTATATAGTTAGACATAGTTAAACGTCTAATAATTTATAATTACCAGCGCGTAAAATAGCCACCGCATGACAGCAACAAGTTGCTCAAGAACTTGTTGATCGAAAACTTGATTAATGCATAAACGATGGTTATCATGACGTGGCGAACGATAGCCCGGCGCAAGACGTTGCCGAGCATAGTTTGGCGACGCGATTTGTCGCAGAGGATAAATTCTTGTGAAAGGAATTCACATCTCACGCGGCATCAGCGTTAATTAAGATACTACTGCTGTAACGCTTTGTAGAGTAACGAAAATGTGATGCTACACGCTTCCCTAACAAGGTCTTTAACCTGAGGTGTCAGTGAACACCTCAGGTTAGATAATAATTGCATTTGATGTGATGAAATTTTTAACTTTAATTATAAACCAATATAATAATAAAATGTAACGAAGATTAAGGTTTCTTGAAAAAATTTTATTAATTAACGTGTGTAATAATATCATTTTTATCTATAAAGCTTAGTCGCGAACTATAAGCGGGATTAAAAAAAAGGAGATTTAGAGAGAAAGTAAGAGGATCATTTTATTATCCTGTGTGAGCTCACGTGCCATAACACACTCACATACTAAAACCTATTATACGTATATATACGTAAAGGAAAATACATGCAATATTGCCTCACTGCCCTGTTTTTCGTCAAATTTGACTAATTTACAATATTTCACAACTAAGAAAATAGAATATGACATACATATAATAATTTATTTAATATTAAAATTAATGTAAGGACGAAAAGTTCAAAATGATTTATAATTATAGCTATTTATAAAAAATTTTTACAGAATTACGAAATAATTGTATACATATAAAATAATGTAATCATAATTATGCAATAATATTATACAAAATGTGATATGAGAAAATAATGGAATTATTTTTGAAATACTGTAATATTAAAAAAAATGATAACAATGATACAAAAGATATATTTTTCTTTTACCTTCAGCAGAAAATTTAAATTTGATAAATGTATATTGTTTTTGTATTAAATTTGATAAATGTATATAGTTTTATTGTTATTTCTAATTATATGTTGTCTTTAGTTACACAAATGACAAAGAAAAACATTGATTCTTATTAAATCATTTGTAAAAAAGTTATATCAACTGTACAAATTGTGAAACAATATTAGGATACTAAAACATTCCTGAAAAAAATTGCATAATAAAAATCTATACAATAATTTTATTCAAAAATTGCAGAAAATTGAATCTTATATTATATCAGTGCGTCTACTCGTTTGACGTTTTTAGTTCATGAATTTTTTACTAAAAAAGCACTCTAGTTCGTTCATTCGCAATTTCTCTCCTCTTCAAATTTAGTCTCCTTTATTTCTTGCATGATCTCTTTATTCCCAAAATTAAAACTGAATGTCAAAGGTCAGCCATTTCGAGATCGTGTTAAATGTTTAAAAGTGGCTGTGAATTATTTGAAGAATTAAAGAAAGAAAAAAAATTTTACAATAATTAATTCCATTTACAATAATTAATTCCTTTTACAATAATTAATTCCATTATTCTTATGTGTCACACTCTGCACGTAATTTGCTTAAGAACAGATAATGTTGATAAAACGATTTTGAAAATGTATTGCCTCACATAACCTGCATACTTGCACGCTGCTTAAGTGCATGCTCAACCCCGAGAAATTTCGTAGATGCAACAATCTCAAAGCTATTATGAAGCCTATAGCCTATTACCTCTAGTGCTTTGGTGGTATATACACGCGCACTGTACAGTACCTTGGCATTTTCAGATACGAACAGGAAATGGCAGTACACTAAATAGTATCGAAACTAACGGTATTGTATCTACGTTTGTACGCTGATAATACTCACGACTTCTACTTTGCTCATTATATCAGTTTAAATGCATTGGAGATTACGATAAATATCTTCGATATCTGTGTGATAACTAAATTACAAAATATATACATAAATTTTTAAAAATGTATAAATATATATAAATATATATAAATATATATGATTGATAATTATTAAATAAATATATACAGGGTAGGACATTAAAATGGGACAGGGTGTCCCAGAATGACCGCCAAATATTTCGTGTGCTGATAGAGCGAACTAAACTGAGTCGAAAAGTCCTTTACCATTTTACAATTTTTACAATAATTAACAAGATATTAATTACTAAAAAAAATTGCCGCGGGTATTGATTTTCATTAATTTTTTACTCAAGTACTATCAACTTCGCAGAAAAACAAGAGACAAAAATTGTTTATTTTCTTTCAATAGAACTCCAAGAATTTTTTCAGAATTTTTTATCAACTTTTTAGTAGATACTGCATTTTCTTATTGACAACTATTTTTATTAACATAAGAAAATACAGTACTGAAAAATTCTGAAAAAATTCTCAGAATTCTACAAGAAGAAAATAAACAATTTTTGTCATTTTCTGTTTTTCTATAAAGTTGATAGTACTTCAGTAAAAAATTATTGAAAACCAATATTTAGCAATATTTAGTAATTAATATCTTGTTAACTATTGCGAAAATTACAAAATACTAGAGGACTTTTCGACTCATATCAGTTTAGTTCGCTCTACCAGTACACGAAATATTTAGCGATCATTCTGGGACACACTGTGTATATATACATATATATACATTGTATATATACATATATACTGGAAATATGTATAACCAGCGCGGCGTATGAGTCGAATTACAATGTAGCTCTATATTATCTCATAATGTATCTCTATGTTATCTCATTTCTGATTTGGACTGCATCTATTATCAATTAACTATATAATCAACAGGCTAATATATAAACACAAACAAGAGAAGAAAGCTATTTTCGGTTAAAGCGAATCTTGGTAATCTCGGTAATATTCATATGTGAAAATATACAAGTACAATTATCAATTCTATAGACTATGCGTCGATTCGATTTGTTGAACTTGAAACGGTTGAAACACAGTCATGAACTGAAATAGTAATCTCACAAATAAATTAATAATTAATTGATTATTGATTTAATAATAATGCTACCAGCATCTAGCCGAATCGGCGCATGGTCTACAGAATTGATAGTTGTATTACTTATATATTCACATATGACTATTACTACGTACCAAGAAAATAAACCTACATACATTTTTTATTAAATTCTATTTATACGCATTAAAAATTGCAGACTTTCCTCTTTTCGACGCAATTTTTGTTTTTTTAAATTGAATACATTCGAACAGCTAATTCTAATTAGTTTCGACATCTTCCCGTAGGACAGCCTGTATATGTAATATATTTAAATCAAAACTTTGGAAATATTTTTCAAACATTTTTGGACTTACTCAAATATTTATAACTATGTGTTTTCTTAACAATAATTCTTCAGATCCAGTAACAATTATTGGATCTAAAGAATTGTTAAAAAAACACATTTTATTATAGATATTTTAATAAGTGTAATTCCAAAAATATCAACTTTTAAATATAGTTTCCAAACTTTTAACCTAGAGTATACATACTATATCCTATGAAATATAAACATATTCACGTTTTCTACAACGATATTTCCAATATATAAATATATTAGAGCGTATTATTTAACAGTTAATATGTAAATGGAAAGCGCTGAAAGATCTGCAAACAATTGTTTACTCGATATATTAGCCTGTTAATTGTATGAACAAATACAGTCAAAATTAGAGGCAAAATAACATATAGAGGCGCACATTGTGATTCGGCTCGTACGCCGTGCGGCTCGTATATTTCCAGTATCGATTCCACGTATTCCAGTCATTAGCCAGTAATTGTAGTTGTAAGCATGAGAGAAACACAAGTGGAACAAAACAGCAGCAGGCTGCGGAGAAAACTAAAACGCAGTTTATTGAGAAAATTCTTGAGGGAAAATACGTCAAAGGCAGAAATTAAACGCGTACTGATTTATCGCTCGATTAGATCGATCGCATAGAACGCTTTTATTTCTCGCTGAATGTATTTTACGTAATATAAATATTTTAAACTAATAACTTTTGAACTTAATTGATATTATAATTCTTTAATAAATCATAGCAAACTTATCTTGTTACAATTAATATGGCAATCCCTTCAGGCAGAATCCTGTTCAAAATTCAATTCAAAACCTAAGTTTAGGATTTGTAGAATTTACACAATGAATTCCATATCTGACACATTTACGAATAGGATGACAAGCTACATAATTAAAATCAAGATACGATGCACTGTTTATTTTAATTTAGAGTAACTAGATTACCACAGAGAATGATAATTATGCTAGATTATTTTTATTTTATTATGCAATATAGAGAATATTATTTGCGTATATTTTTCATTACTGTCATCTCAACTAAACCAATCATTTTGACGATTATAGAATAAATCATGAAATAAAAAAATATCAAATGTAACTTGTATTCTCTCTATCTGAATATTTGGATGAGAAAACTCTCGTTAAAAATTACATTTTATACTGAATGTTTTGTTGAATGAGAAAACTCTCGTTAAAAATTATATTTTATATTGTTTTTCTCGGATTATTTATATGTTATGTAGGTTCTTTTGAAGGATCTACATAATCCTTCAAACGCACGTTTAAAGCATGGCTTAAAATTCAAGAATTATACACTCATGTTATATGTCAATATATTTACAATACTCTTCAATTGAGTTTCCAATATTTAATCTATAGTTGAATTGTTTGCGCAATATAATATCACTTATGCTTTTGTACATATAGTATTTACTGTCGCATGAAATTATTATGAAAATATTCAACCGACGATGAAAAGTTTATACAATGAATAAAAACGTTCGAATACTTTTCTGAGCTACATACAAAGACTATCACATTTTAAATAATACCACAAATTTTAAATACTCTTCAAATAAATTAGAATCGCATTCATAGAGAATTATAAAATTGCATAAACATGTATTTTTGTATTCTTTTTTATCTCAATCTTATTTTCTATTAATTTTATTTAATAATTTTATATTTACGAAATATTTTAAAATATTTTATATGTTTTAATACCATTAAATTATTCATAAAATATATTAATACATTAATTTCCAAAATTATACAAATAAATGTCTTATATAGGTCGAAAAAAGTAAACAATAGATAGTTCTAGAATACTTGTAGATATAAATTGAGAATTAATCGTCTTCATTTCGCTTAATAAAAAGTAAACCATACAAAAAGTTCGGGGTATTGATTCCAGATATAAATTTCTCAGAGGTAGCATTACTTTCATCAAGACTTATTCCGCTGGTAATATTGTACTATCACTGAACATCATCGTTTACATTACTATTATAAAGCGACAAGAAGACCAGAATTCTAGCAACATTTGTTGAAGAAGGAAAGCGAATCGAGGAATCTATTGTTCGGTCCCTATTATTCGATATACCAGAATCAATCGGATTGTATCCGATCAGTGGAAACTAGATTCTGCAAACGTTTTCTAATTAAATTCAAACCAGTAGCATTCCTCTCACTTATATTTCGCTATTAAATTGTTCCTTTTCAAGATCTATTCTGTAACAATTGACTTAATTAATATCTTAATTAATGTTCTTTTGCACAAGGATAGTTATCGTATTCAACCAATAAGTTTTTATTTAATGAAATTTAGCGCGATTCATATCATTCTAAAAGAGTTAAAGTGATAGGAAATGAAAATTATTGCCTATTATTTTCAAACTCAGAATACAAAGTAATATCAATTATCAAATCGAATAATTCAATTAACGATGACGTATTAATTGTTTGTTAATTTGAAATGCATTAAACAAAATATATTTCACAATATATATTGTAATATTTATTTACAAAAGGCATTAATACCTACAATTAGCGGTAACTAACACAAGACTAATTTGCTTTCTGGATTTTTTAAAAATTAATTAATATTACATCTATTAACACTATAATTACATTAATTAATATTACAGCATTCGAAATTTGACCTCCGTTAGAAGCGTTTCACGTCAATTAGAATATGAAAATTTAGTGGATTTTTGTTCTTTGAAATGTGAACAATTGTGACTATACAGAATTTTCATCGGTTAGTTCTTTGCCACTGGATTTATCAACCATGTGTGAATGCAACTGAGGATGAGATCAAACCGTCACCTACCCGTTTGGCCGTACAGAAGTACGAATGAAATTATATACTCAACACACTGAAGATGGCTCAAAAAGAAGTCGAAACGTCTGTATTATTATCGGTTTAATTAAACACTTGTTAAATTAGAAATTTGATAACTGTCTTCGCACCAATTACCGCGCTAAAACTCTCATTAGCCCGAGTTCCTTTTTATCGTATTTAATATTACATCTCTTTTCCTCTATGAGTACATCTTATTATGATGAGAAGGATTTGAAGAGATAATGTTTGTCCCGAAGGAGCGCAAACGTGCTCAGTATAGTTAGTAGGTTATTATAATTATAAGTATCTATTTATAATAGTTATTAAATTATTATTAAGTTAATATTTATTTTAATTTTTATTTTATAATTTAGTTATTAATATTTATAAATAAAAAAAAACAAAAATATTTATTTTATAATTAAATTATTAATATTTATAAGTTTTTAATCTCCGTCAAAGTATGATTATTGAACGTATTTCAATCCACATCCCAAAGTACGAAACTTCATTCATAGTATCTCATTTGATACGCTGTTAAAACATGATTAAAATAACGATTGTAATACTGTATATAAGTAATACTATAATGTAATACTATAAATACAGGCTTAAAAATAATATAAATGCTCAGTGTCTTTTCAATTATTTATGTCGATGTAATTCAATCTTGCTGAAGAATGAACCGTCACTCTCCGAAATATTACGGTTATGAGCAGCCTCGTGGAGTTAGTTTTAATGAATCTAATTACATCTTCGTACCTCTTGGCGGAACAGTGCGGAACGGAATGAGTCGCCTGAGGATCTTTCGGTTTTACCTTTATCACGGAAATAAAAACTAAACTTAATGTCGTATTCTGAGGACAATGCCGCAGATAAAGTTTATTTGCAACGTTTCTTTGCGAACTATATAGTGTAAAATTATGTAAGCTTCTCTAACAATGAAAGAGTTAGTAAATTATCTTAATTATATCTTAATTATAATCGTAACAAGATTATGTTCTTATGTAATTCATTAACGCTTGATCCTTTTTATCGTTTAATATAATTAATGTAATGTAGGAATACCTCGACCTCATGTTCTTCGTCTTTATAGAATCATTTAAGGATAATGAGAAGTTAAGTGATTTTTCATCGATTGCAGAATAGCACATCGTAACGCGTCTCATCGTAGATTTCCAGTTCACAAACCGGAGCAATACGTTCATCCAACTGTATATCGATCTGGAGTAATGCAAGCGTGAAATCCATTAGCTAGTAAGATGTGTATATGTATCAAAAGTTAAGCGATCGGAAGCGCTTACGGGGCAGCATGCGCATACAAGATACTGGCATAACTTTATTGCAAGACAAGCTCTACATTAACGCCACGGTAATATTCGAGTTAACGAGATTCAAGAACAGGTAAAGTGCTCATAAATAGACGTAAGACGTTCAATGTGATAGGAAAAGAGCCATTGATATATATCGCGTGCATCGGTAACTACAGATTATAGCGTTATAGAGATCCACGAGCACAATACATATTATAGCGTTAACCTATGATGTTGCTATAGGAACGTATGTACATGTGTGCGAATCGATGCAAGATCGACATGCGTGCATTATATTGATTTGTACGTTTAGAATTTTTATACTTCCAGCTTTTGTCGACGATACGCGAAATCCTGCCCCATAAAGCGGTCTATACACTAAAGCGAAAAATCCACAAACATATTTCCGCCGGATCGGTCCGGTTCTCCTATTAAAAAGAAAATTCGTTCATGCTAACCGGATCGCAATATACGTGAATGCCAAATGGCAATTCGTTATATCCCTCGATCACCCATGTGTACATAAACGCTACCGTATCAACCATTACGAGAACGCTTTACATGTCACACATGAAAAATAGTTTGTAGCTTGCAGTTTTAATCGCAATTTAATAAACGTGACGTGACTTTTTCATAAAGATAAACTTTGACAACACTAATTTGACATGAAATAATCGAACAATGCAAACTCAAGCAATATCATCCATGAATCGAGCCGAGCAAAATAATTTTTATCACATTTACAATACATGTTTTTGGCGAATAGGATAAAACTGGAAAAATTCCGAACGTTACGCGAAATATAAGAGTTACCATTCGCGTGAATTTCGAATATCCGTGAGCGTGGTATTTCTCAGGATTTCATACGGAATTTTCGAGACGGAAGATTCTATCGGTGGTAAAAAGAATGGCGTCGCTCCTCGTAAAACGAGGCAATGTGGTTCAAGCACGGGTCGTGCCTCGGAAGCCTTGTCTCCGCGAAAGTTCGTCCCTTAGTTAGGTTACTGCTGTCAGAAAGTTCGCCCTTTCAAAAGACATCTTTGGAGCGCAAGAAAATAATTCTAGCGGGACGGGAGTGGTGTTCGAACAAGCGTTGCAACTCCGGTGGGAGGGGGTTGACCTATTACGCTCCGCCGCCGCCATCGGTCGCTCTGCGGGAAGTACATGGTGCAAGTGCATACGCTTGTATCGAATATCTACCCTCGTACAATCACAATCCGTACAGGTCCATGCGAGGTATACCATTCTGACCGTGGCGTAACAGCAATTAGCCTAAATGCCCGCCGAACAGTAAATAAAAAATGGAGTAACCGCGAAGTGTCACTGCCAACTGCCGTTTAGCCGAGAATTCGCCAGAAATATCCTTGAAACGCGGTTTGGAATATGGTTCGGACACCGCTACTCACAATTGGAGAATGTTACAGTCAGTTACTTGGAGTCTTCGTACGTAAAATCGTAGAACTAATATGATATACGCTGTATACATATATTGAATGAAATATTATGAAATACAGAATTCCATTATCTTTTACGTAACGAATGAGATATCTTGTGAAATTAAAGCAGAGAAAGACATCTTTCTCTGAATAAAAGCGGAAAAAGATCTCTTATATAAAGTCACGTTTCGGTCCACTTTGACTTCTCTTTAATGATTACGATGGTAATTGGCATTTCTTTTATTGCGATTTTTTTACCGATTCACAACAATGTTCGCGCTTTTACCTTCAGCATAATTATAATTGCTATAAAATGTATTGCACAAAGCATTCGAAGGAGAGGAGTCTGTCCTACTTGTTGCTGACTACATCCCCGCGGTAGGGGGAGCTCACAATGCAGTTTTTCCGCGGATTTAACAAATATGAGAACACATATCTCTGACAGGAGAGTACAATTCCATCGAGACGTCATTTCCGAGTTCTCAGCGAACTACGTTTTACTCGCACTTCTCTTTATCTCGTGTATATATGGAAATATGCTGTAGTCTGCAGCAGCTCAAAAGATCTGATGATATGCAATTGGACTTATTAAAGAATATAACTTAATACATGTTCTCGAGATAAAGTTGACAAGCTAATTATGCAATCTGCTTTAAAGACAACCTGCTTTTCTCGGAACGAAACTTTTGAAACACAGTTGCACTTACGTGCATTCGTCTCGTGCTAGTATATCTGCAAGAAACATAAAAGCACAGGGAAGAAATGGATACGAGCATTGACATACAGTACTGGAACATGCAACGAAATTTCTTTAATCTTTCATCTGGATCTAAAAATAAATAAGTTAATATATAGACACGAAACTCTTTCTATTACTGTCCTATTTTGGTCGAAAAAAAAATTTTGTTAAAATATTAAATTAATATAAATATAAAATTTGTTATAAAATTAAATAAATACGTATTTTATGTAAAAATAGTAGAGTAGAGGGGGGGGCTATTTGAGCATAGGGGCAAGTTGGTCAAATGCAAATATCTAAATAACCCAAGTATATGTAGCTACATCTATGCTTGCGTAATGTAGCTCAAAGACAGAAATTACTGTACCTTGATACAATAATCTGTGTCCGACTGTCAACATCTAAATACGTGCCCTTTTTCGTTTTTGTACATCAAAAGTGAAATTATTAGGTGAGTATTCTTTTTGGTCTACGTGGTAATTAGAGCGATTGATAATAATCAAATGTGTTTTTTAGATATAAGTTATTATCGTATTTTTTAACTTTAATGTTTAAGTTGCTATTTTATTTACGGTTCTTCAGTTATAAAAAAGTATTTCAGTTAACGCCAATATGGGGCTTGTTGGGCCAGTATCTCATAACTAACCCATAGATGGGGCATATTGATCCACTTTGCATCCTTGTAATTAACGTAATTTTTTTCTTATTTACGAGATACTATATATTAAGAATTTATAAGTACTTAATTATTGAGCCAGATAAACATGCAACGTTTTAAAGCATTTTTACCGTTAATCTATCATAATTGTGTAAAGATTTATAATAATTTAAAGAAAAAGTGTCACACACGCAACTAGCCTCGCTCTACCCTCTAAATTTCTCTCTTTCACCTCACATGTAAATAAAATTAATTAAATATCTCATGACCCTTAATTTACACGAGTCGCTATTACTCACATCTGTCTTCTCTTTTTACGTTTGTCAAAATAATTTCGATGCTACGCTTTGTCCTATATGTCAATGGATACGAAAATAATTACCGACATCACTTAGAAGACAACGTTAAAAGACGTCGAAAATCTATTTCTTTCGTTTGGAATCAATTCCGCGGTGTAAGAGACAAAGTTAGTGAAAGATTTAAGGTCAATCGATTACTTGGCAAAGGACAGATATGTTTTATCGGGTATATCTACACCTTTAAAGAAGAATTACGACGCGGATGACAAGGAAGAGATTGCCGCTAAAATAGAACAATTTCACCTAACGAAGTTTCGCTTTTATTTCAATGGAAAAGAAAACTATTGAATACTTCATGATTTTCAAATGGATAAAAGATGAGAGAATACTCGATAGAATGTGAGGATTTTGCTACAATGCATAAATGTCTGATGATGCATGTATGTCAGAAAAGTTATCTCGCTAACCATGAATTCAAACAGTCGAACAGAAAATGGACGGATTTACATACAAACCACTTCCCCAATGATGCAGTTTAAATATAAAATGCAAAGCTTCCTCCGGTAGAATAACTTCTAGGTATAGATATAGACTATATATTAATAATACATTTGCTAACGTTCTTTAACGAGTCTAGGACAGAATAGACATCGTTTCTTGTTTCAAATATAAAGGGTTAACGATATTTTGACATCTATAATCATGTTGATATACAAAAAAGGATGAAAAGAGAAGAGCTAAAAAAAATAATTTGTGAGAATATACATAGTATTCACGCGCAAGACAATTCTACCGCAGAAGCTTTAGGGATTAAATCAGCGTCCATCAACGCCACATGTCGATACGAAAGAATAACGATATGACGTGCATATGGCGCGAGCGGAGACCGGTCGTAAAATCAATGCTTTTCTTTTACGAATGAACTTCGTAAAATACATTGCTTTCTGTCATCGGTGACGTAGTGAAAATTAATGGTAAATACGCTGTGAACACGAGAATTTTACGTGCAATGTAACTATTTTTGTTGATACAATAGTAACGTAGTTACGACTAGTAATATTGAAAAAACTAATACATTTGTGTTGCATACAGCAGAATTTAATTAAAATTTCTCTGGAAAAAAAATATTAAAAATCAGAATTGAAATGCGATTTCAGATTCTATTTTTTAAATAAAAAGAGATAAGAGATGGATTTGATAAAAGATAGTATATAACAAAAAAATTTGCAATTTTCTGCTTTGAAGTATCTTTTTTAAAAATATTCTGGAGTAAACAGGTTTTAACCCTTTTATTGTTACTGTAGTTATATATGGCTATATATTATGAAAAAGAGCATTACTAGATTCTCATATCTATAAATATATATATTAGTTTATACATATATATATAGTCTTACATAATACTTTATTATCGTTATACTATATGGCAAAATACGTGCTATCTATAATACAAGTGTAAAATATTTATACTTGTATAGATAGTACGTATTTTGTTATATAGTATTTTGCCATATGACAATAAAGTTTCCGGACTGCAGTAATAAAAAAACACGAACATTTTAGATAACAAATTATTATAAACAAATTATTATAAATAAACTATTATATTTTATCTTTTAAGGAGATCCTAAAGCCGCCTGTATTACCGACTAAATCATATAATTTTTGTATAACAAATACTTTTTTCTCTTTCATAGATTCGAAAATCCTTTTTCAGGATTAAAGTATACGTGTTTGTGAGGTGAAGTTTATGCCAAGAACGATCAAAAATTTCAAATTGATATATTTTTTACCATTTCTTAGTGTAGCATAGCGTTTCAAGCTGTCAGATCGTGACAACATTTTTTTTATACGAAAGTTTTGCAATCTGTACTTACGAAATAGTGATCCACAAACACATAGTTTGCACGAACAAATAACGTCGAGAACAAATAACGTTCTTAGAATTAGTCTTAGACGCTTTATCGCGACGAATTTGTTATACGAAAATTGACACGAATGTGCAACTGGATGTATCATAGGTTACACGAGATATTAGTGTGGTAGTATATACGTATATAAAGACATGTCAGAGTGCGCTGAAAAAACAGCGACATCTAGTAACTTTGTCAGAGTTCGAGCTTCGCTTTAAGATCCCCTTAACGAAGTCTCCCATGACTTCAATACATTTCATAATTTTGATACAAAGACTTGTTAAGATCCAAACTTTTTTTAAAGTCTATGGCTATTCAGATCACTCATCACGTTCCTCTGATGTCTTGAAAATATTGACCTTTCTTGATGTTTTTGATTTTTGGGAACAGCGTGAAATTCGAAAAAGCGAGATCTGGCTAATAAGATGAATGACTAATAAAAAACTCTTGGTCAAAACCGACAATTTTCTTGCGCGTAGAGACGTGGTCATTCGACCTTTTTGAACCAAAAAAAAGGTTTGTTGAGATTAGCTATTCACTTTGTTTGCTGAAATTACTTTTTTCGAATTTCAAAGCTGTTTTCAAAGCTCAAAAACATCATGAAAGGTAAACATTTTCAAGACATTTGAAGAAATGTAATGAGTACTCTAAAGAGCATTTCAATTACGGATTTTAAAAGATATTTTGAAGCTTGTATCAAAAATATGTGCAATGTTGACATCATGAGGGACTACTTTGAAAGATAAAATATGACATTTTGTTGTCAACAAAATATCCGTGTTTTTTTATTGCTACAGTTCGGGAACTGTTATTGTCAGACCATATGTTTAAAAACTTCCAATAACTTATAATCTTATCATTCGGCGTATGTTACAGTTCGATGATAAAAGTAATTACCATAAATACAAAAGAAAAATAACAATTTCTTTAACATATTTTAGGTAAATTTATCAAAGATTTAAAAAAAGTTTTTTTATATAAAGGAGAATGGGAGACTCCAGGTTTTGGAATTTAGTTTACAGTAATGAATATTTATACATATCAATATGAATTATAATTTTAAACGAAAATAAAACTTTTTGTAATAATACGAATAAAAACTTCTATAATTAATAAATGATTAGACTTTATTTAATATTTTCCTTAGGTATTTGCAATTTCTCTATTTTCCCCTACATAAAAAATCATCGAAAAAAAATATAATGGTATTTAGCTTAAACGGCGCATGCGTTCCATGATAATGTGTTATTAGCGACATTATAAGCGTATATCGGGTATCATTGGATGCGACAAGTAAGTGGTTAATACTACTCTAATGTACTGTAATATTATGTTCGCGCCGTATTCAGCTAATTCTCCCACTCTCCCTTATAATAACTTTGCAATACTAATTATTATCCATAGTACAACAAAAATAACACATAAAAATCTTCATAGTTCTTTAAATGTTAAAATCTTTTTACGAATCTTATTTATTATGTAATATATACAAAAAGCAAATATTTTTTGTAATTGTTAAATAATTTGGGAATAAAAAAGTTAACAAGATAATGATAAGACATTGAATTTTTCCCGTTAGGATTCGCATTTCTAAATGCGTTTCAATTTTTAATGATAATAAATCATATCCTAAAGTATAACGAAATAATATAAAATTCCGGACGACGAAATAAAGTACGAAAACCGAAATCCCTTCTCTCAACGTGATCGATCTTGCGGCTCGCGTCGCGTGCAGTTATTCCGCAATAGCAGCAGCATCGGCTGCGAATGAACTAAAGCATGCTCGAATAAATAGACGAAGTGCATCACGGAGTGCAGGCACGAAGGAGTTTTGAACATACGCACGTTATCGAATGGAATTTCGTGCGAAACGGGCAGAAATGCGTTTCTTGTGCACTTCAAGTACGACGACAGTCCTTTCTCATTGTTTCTCTTTTTGTTTTTATTTTATATTATTATTTAGTTACCGTTTTTTCTTTTTCATTTTCTTTTTTATTTGTCATTTTCATGTTCTTGTTAGAGGGTTTGCTCTAAAATATTAATTAATGTTTCATCTCCCTTTCTCTTTCTGTTTTTATTTTGTGTTATTTCAGTACTATCTTTTTCTTTTTTGTTTTTTTTTTGTACTTGTTATTTTATGTTCTTAGAGGGCTTGCTCTAAAAAATTCATAAATGCTTTTATCTTTCTCTGTTTTTATTTTGTATTATTGTTTTGTTACCATTTTTCTATTTTATTTTCTTTTTACTTGTTACTTTTATGTTCTTAGAGAACTTGTCTTAGAATATAAACACTTTTATCTCTCCCGCCCCCTCCCTTCCTCGAGTTCAGCTAGCGGTTATCTATTTTACTATCAATTAGTGTCTTTTAACGTGTAATTAGCGGATCTTGAATTCGCTGAACCGACGGTGTACATGCGAAACCTCAGGTATATTAAAAATTGACCTTGACGGCCCAATTATAACTGAAACGAATTATAGATATTAGCGAGCGAATTAATTCTCAGGAGCACTTTTCAGACTCCGTTTCGTAACGATGATCTTGGCCCACGTAGACTTCGCTCTAGCTCTACCAAATGCACCACGTTTCATTACCTTTTCTTCCTCTCGCTTCCGCTCTTTCGATGGCAACACCCCGGATTATTTCATTCTCTCCTTCGTTCCTGGCTGTTGCCCAGGAACGATTCTCGTTGCATTCCACCCGCAGAATCCCATTGGCTTTTGGCGCCAGTAGCTACGCTTTCACAAGAACTCGACGGTTCCCTTTTCTCTCTTGGTTCGCGTCCCTTCTTTCTCTCTCTCATCGAGTTCTCCGGTCGATTCTCTTGCCCTCAGGGAGTTTCCGTCATCTCTCTTACACGTTCTTGCTCTTTCTCTATCGCTCTCATGTGACGCCAAATTATCCCGACGTAACGGGTGCAGCTCAACGCCTGTTTCAGGCTAATAGCCGGGATTTTCCGAAAATTTATCGGTCCACGCTGGTGAAACTTGCAGCCGAACGACTATAGAGACGTACGCGAAATTCAGCTTACAAATTACCAATACCACCTGTGAGGCTCGTCCAACTTCGTCCAGCGATACGTCCTTCTCGTAAACCGCGCGCTGGTTTACGGGTAGCTTATCGCGTCTCCAATAGAGAAGCGTGATGTAACGGGCTCACGCTTGAAGAGCCACGTCGGACTTGTTAGCGAGTTCTGCGGATTTCAGACCGATAATACTGGTTAATTCAAATCTCGCAATAAGAACTCAATGATTTCAGCTTTGAGAGATTAATTTTCATTAGAGCGAAAAAAATATTTTCTCGGCAATATATTGATTAAAATATAAATAGTTTCTCACCCAAAAAATAACAACATAAAATAAAATATTTTTTTTTATTAAAATACTTTGAATAGTTTTTCTCACGGCCCTTCCATCTCTTTTATTTGTTTAAATAGTTTTTCTCCCGAAAAATAATAAAATAAAATGACGTATTTATTACTTCCCAGCGATTAACTAGGCCACCAGTAATTACTTGATTTTTTTATGTAAACGATTTACCTGAGGTATTTTTACAGCTCAATTAAAATCACTAGAGAGAAGGTGGTAATAAAAATTATAGCCCTTTCTTATTTACATTTTATATAATAACTTTGTTAACAATTAATATTTGATTTTAAAACTTAACGAATATATTTACCAAAATATTGTGAAGTTGAGATTATAGACTCAAAGTTATTAAATATTTATTACTTATGACATTATTTATAAAAATGAGATGATACTACAATGGATCGAAGAGAAATAGGGATAGTACCTAATGTGCCCTCTTTCACAAAAATATTGTAGATTTAAAAATTGATTTCTTTTAAAAACAATTTGGTTACAAAATTATATATTTACAAAAAATAAAATACTGCTAGAGTGTAAAAATATTCCAGATGATTATTTCCAACCGAGTTCAATACGAGATTTAGATAATGGAATAATCGGAACACCTCAATGTTATATTTTATATATACATATTATATAATATATATATATATATATTTACTTCACGTTTCTATATTATTATACGCGCACACTTATGTTTCATCAATAATAAAAATTCACTTTACAGCAAAGCAACGCGCGATAATAGTTACTGAATTGCCACGAAATGGGTCTATTCATCACCCATCACACAGCTGTGGAAATTTTTCAAATTTCCACATGCTCTTTCCGATAATTACATTTCGGTTTATATTCCGAAGCAATATCGACTGAAGTGGATGAATCCATTATACCGTTGGGTAGCTCAAACGACTGCTGCTATTAAATTGTCCAATCAAGAGTAATCCCACGTTATCATTGTAAACGTTGACTTGTCATAGTAAAACTCATTGTGATTATTTGTGATTATTTTTCGACCGCGATGTATTTCTGTTAACAAAAATATCTTATTTGCATACAATATATATATATATATGTTTGCAAAATAATTAAAAGATAGTGCAGCTCTTCTATTTACTCTTAACATGTTACGTAATAATCCGCGAGACAAACATGCCAGGAGTGCTAGTTATTCAATGCTCAAACGAAAATACCTGCACGTTTCACTGAGATGCATTGCAGTCTAAAGTGACCGTAATGGTACACAGCTCTCGTGTAACCGGCATTATCTGCATTAAGGGTTTTATAGAAACAATAAAACACATTCGTCACACGGTATCTCTTTTATTTTTTTACATGGCGAAATGACAAAAATTTCGACAATAGAATTATTTGTTTTATCTAACAATATTTGCATTTATCATTTTTTTATTGTTTCCAAAAATTACAACAATAAAATAACAATTAAACCGTAAATTATGTTTTTTATATTTGAATTTAAATATCTTGTACGTACGAATAATATTCGTATCGCACGAAAATAGGCTGTATTCCAATAGATATTGGAACGCAGGTATTTTTATTGTTGTAATAAAAATCAGTTAGTAGATAATAGATTTACACGCAGGCAACCTGCGTACGATAAAAAATAAAAAAAAATTACTAGTTCAAGCATCAATAATCTTTATTCAATCGTCGATATATCATTGATAGCTTATAACGATCTATGATAACGGAAAATAAACGGGCTGTGAAGAAGGAAGAAGGAACTAAGAAAAAACGAAGTAAGAACAAAGTACAAAGGATGAGTATGAAAAGAGCGAGACGAGTGAATCGAATTTAAGAGCTCTTGCACGAGCCGTCTATCTATTCAATGGAATACTCGTAACCTTTTCAAAATTAAGGCATTACGTTTCCACTGTTAATGCAAGCATACGTCTGAGTACCGAGAGGAGCTTATTACATAAACGAAATTCTCTCTCTCCCAACGACCGAGTTTGAATAATCTGCTTCCACTAGAGGTGAAATTGGAAATACCCATAGGAAAACTTGTTAAAGTTTGATATGAGTGCATTGACGGATATTAGTGTTTCGAATTTTGTATTATTAAACTTTCATGTTATAAAAACGATACATTTTATAAAACCAGCGATGCAGCAACGAACACAATTTCCTTAAGTCATTTAATTAATCTTTTTACTTAGTTAATATTTTTTAATGTTCACTTAAATATTAAATTAAAATTGAACTAATTTTTAGATGAATTACTTGATTAATATTTTGAATTAATGTTACAGCTTATAAATTTTTCGAAATTCGATGAGTGAAAGAATTAATTTGATCGCCCGACGTAACCATTCAAATGTCGCTCATAAAAACTTGCATTATCTATAGATAATACAAATGCTCGCATATCGAGAGCGCGATAATGCCTAAGATACAAACGCAGTAAAAACTTTGTAATGCTCTCGTGTAATATTTGTGTGATCGTTGTAGTACGATTCGCCAAATGTAATCACGCCGTATGATTTGCAGAACAGGAAGTTCTTCGCGATTCGCGAGTTTTGTTTCAACAAAAAGTGTCGCTGTCGAACAGAGAGATCCGCGAACAATGACGCCAGAAACAGTGGTGCATGGTCACGTCACGTCACGCTTTTGACGCGGTCTCTACCTACGGATAGAGGTAGAGTCCATTGTCATACGGATCGTTCCACGCAGTTGTTTCACTTACGTCGTCTCCGGATTTCGTTTACCGTGCAGACGCAGACACACACACACACACACACACGCACACGTTGCTTCGTTTTCGTACTCCACGCAAGCAGTAAAGCGCGATAATATAAATCACAACGCTAACATCCGTAACTGTCCTTTCTGTTGCTCCGCCACACAACAAAGCGGTATATTGACGAGATAATGTTAGGTACTTAAGTACGAGAATAACAAGATATTTCGCTGGTCGGTCTGTCGTAACGTCGGAGATCGTGTGTTGTTGTTGTTTCAAAATATTGTTACAAATGGATCATTTCTAAATTTTTTTTAAATGCATAAAACAATTGTAACAAAAGTAGTATATACCGACAAAAGCACTTTTCTATTTTTTCCTTATACAGAATAAGAAATTCTCTAAAATAAAAATAAATAAATATAGGAAGATACGAAACTATCTTACTAACTACGAAAAATTAAAAAAAGTTTTTTAATTACAAGTTTTCTTATTACCTAGAATATTTCTTCATGTAATATAAATGATTCTGAATATATAATCAAACTAAAAGTATCTACCCCAATAATATATAAAAATGTTAAAAGACTTTGAGTTTATGATTTTGAAAATAACAAAAGAAATAAGTATAAAACATTTAATTATACATCTAACTTCGTATATTTAGATTGTATTTTTCATTTCTTTTGTGAGCTTTAAATTCATAAATTGAAAAAATTTTATAAAATATTCTTATATATTATTCCAATATAGATACTTTTAATTTGATTATATACCTGAAATAGTTAAAATCTTATATACTATGTAGACCGCGTTTAATCGATAAAACAGACTATTCCATTGGAGTTCGGCTGTCATTCCAGCATCCCCTAGCTTAGATACGAGAATAATTCGACATATATTCGCAAGCATTTTGTTAGTCTGCCATAATGTTGAAGAATGTGTGTGTTTTTAAAATATTTTTACAAATGGATTAATAATTTCGTAAAATTTTTACAAATAGATATTTTTACAAATGGATTATCCAGCTTGTAAAATTGTTTCAAGATAGACAAAAACAGTTGTAAGAGCATTCGTACAACTGTTTTTATCATCTATCTTTTAATATCGGCGTATGTGCGCGAGTTTCTGTTTTAATTAAATCAGAACGAAATATAAAGAACGTGAAGAATAGGGGCAATCCATTTTCCGTAATAAAAGTCAGATACGGACGCGAAGCGTAGCAGCGCCGCTGAAAATGTTGCAAAGGCCGAAATATCGTGTATCGCGCGCTAATGTTTTTGCAAACCGGCCGCGCGGAGCGACGTCAGCTCATATCGCAACTTCGTGCCCGCGCTATATTGTTCCCATGAATACAATTCATCACAGATTACATTGCGCGATGCATACAGATGCCGGGGCGGATTATACTTTCCGAATACATGTACAAGTGGCGTCCGATACAGACGTGACGGGGTACCGCGGTGATTTAAATCTTTCGCATTTCATTTTGCAGGATTACACACGCGTAAAGTTATGGGAAATCTTAACGATCCCGCAGTTGGCTCCTTTACGAAGAATAGTGAAATTACGCGCTTTAATTCCTCTTAAGACGTGCTTCTTGCGCCGGATCGCGCTGCCGATGATGGGGACCGTGGCTTCGTTCCCCCGCTTGCAAAGATAAAACTTTGCAAACTCGAAAATTTAATACAGGAAAAGTTGCCGAACGTAGGACGCGCGGGATACGCGTACGAAACGCGATATTCTTCCTCTTCATGTTCAACGTTCCCGTCATAGTTTTATCATTATATCATGGAATATCGTACATAAGATATGAGACAGCGAAAAGCGAAATGAAATCCATCAAGTTTTCAACGATCGAAAATCGAAGCAGAGAAGCAATATTGTAATTTGACAGATGATGATGGTAATATTACTGTGTATACCCTGTTAAAAATAAAATGTTAATTTTAACTTAAAGACTAGTGTAATAGACTTTTTAAGACATACAAAAATGTTAAAATTAACATTTTATTTTTAATAGTATAGCTATGTATTAATTAGAATTAATTGAAGGATATATAATTCATGTCTCATAACATAATCAAAAAAATATAAAAACATTATATGTTCTAAATTGTTTTATTGTTATATTTATGTCTATGTATTCGTCAAATTTAAGCACAATTCTTTTATTTGTATAAACGTTATTTAGTTTTTTGTCAGCCTTTATTCTTATGCAAAATTTTTTGGCTGGTATTCGTTTTTATTAGCTTTTTAACTGATTTTTTGACATTTTTAGCTGATATTGTACAATCAAAACATCCTTAAAGTTAAATTTTTATAGCAATATAATAATTAATTATTAATTTATTAATGGTTAATTTTTTATAGTTTACTGTTTGTACTTGATATTTATTAAATTTATGATTATTTATTAATCGTTTATTTACGTATTACTTACTGCGTTGTGCTTTCATCAGCTCTTTTATATTTCTTAATTTTTTAATAAATATAATAGAAATATTAAAAAAAATACTGTTAAGTGTGTGTGTGTGTTAATAATATAATGTATTGCGATATGATGTTCGAATTGGAAACTATTATGTGTTATCCGGATAATGTTTTGCATGTGTATATTGGGAATTAGATAAATTAGATAAATTAGAGAATTTGTGATGAATGTGATGAATTTAATCGATGATAGTATAATACAACAAATATAATAATTATATGTTACGGTATAATCCTATTACGATTATAATTCACGTTCGTAAAGCTTTATTTTATCCTATTTCAATTAATTGAATAAATAAGCGGCTCAATATGTTTTAACAAAATAAAGCGCGTTCAAGCGTTTGCGAACACAGTCGGCGAATTGATATTAATAGAAATGTCAAAACGTCGTGTTTTTGTATAAACAAACTTAAATGTGATTTTCTCGTTTCAAGTTTTTTAGTCAGCTATGTTTTACAAGCTTCATACACGTTACTCTTAAGGATTATTTTCAAAAAGAAACGAGAATGAGAATCGCAAATATTAAGAAAACAAACAAACTAGGAGATCTACAGCTGCAGCAAGTAGCAAAATGTTTAAACTTTCATTATATAGTCTCATGCAGGAGTGTATACCGATAAAGTGAATCATTTCCTCGATACGGAAAAGCATTTTTCCTGCCCGCCTTTTCCGTTGTCCCCAGTTTTCCGCCGAGGTACATCATAACAATACAGCATCCGATAGCAAGAGATTACCTCGCGCCACCGCGATGAAAATACCATCACCGCAATCGCGCGATGCCACTCTGTCGCCCAGAAGACGTTCAATTTTAATGGGAAAACTCGACCCGTCGTTCATCGTGCTGGGCTGAGCGCAGTAGGAAAATTGAGAACAGGCTGCCGAGAAAATAAATAAGACGAACGTAGTAATGGCTGCTAGAAGAGTGCCTGCGATAGAACAAGCTTGTGAAGTGAGGAACTTCGACTTCAGAGAGGAGCGAGCAAGATGGGAAAACCTATAGCAAAAAGAACGAGTTTCAAATGCAACCGATCGACATGGCTCTCCACAGAATAAACCATTTCGACGCGATCGAAAAAAGTCGACTATTTTTAACGTCTAGGTTCTCAGTATATCAACATAATTTTTCTTAGGTACTTTTGCCTTCGCGAACATTATTATTTATGAACATTGAAAAAAACACAAATAAGCGGAGAGAGTCATGTTCGGTCGGGGCGAGTCTTAGTGCTTAATAATTGAACTGGAAATTGTAAAATTTACGCAAAAATATTATTACAGTCACAGAGACCTGCCTGGACCGAGCGTAGCCTCCTTATTTATTTACGTTGAACATTTATCGATTGATTTTCACTTAATATTGAAAAAAAGTCTGGCAATAGTTATCAAATGTATCTTGTTATTGGTGTAATATTTATTAAATATTACCAAATACAATAACAGTAACTATTTAATAATAATTAGAAAAGTAAAATAATATTTAGAAAAATAAAATTAGTGTTTAGTTGATTTCGATTGTATTAACCGAACATTTATTTAAAATTATTTCACTACATTAAGAAAAATATCTGGTTGGAAATGGTCAAAGATTCTGATTATATCAATCAAAATTCCGATTGTCTCGACTAGAATTTTAATAGATTTAACTAAGAAATTTTCATTCGTTCATTTTCAACCAGAATTCCAATTAATCCAGCCAGACATTTTTCTCGCAATCAGAGCAAAGCTTTATTAACTATCGTCTAAGCTTGATTATTATTACCAGACTTTTTTAGTGAATATGGATATATTTTGTCATATCGTAACGAAGCTCCCGATTGTAAATTCCGGTAAAACCGGTGAAATTGGCGTTTAGTTAATGAATACAAAACAGAATACAAAACAGTCAACAGCTCAAAGGATAAAGGTACGTAGGAAATACATATCCTTCACTCGCATGTAACAACAACAGCATGGATAGACGTATGGGGGAGAAAAGCCATTTGTCTTGACGCAACGTCTTTGATATTCGTTCTTCATGAGCCCGTCTTTCCTGTGAACGTCTGGAAGAGATCTCCTTGCGTACTGCACCCCATCGACGAAGCTTACATTGTCGAGGATTCGCTAAGAAGGATATAACTACCTCCGGAACGCCGCCATCTGAATCTCACAAAAGTAGCATCGCAGGATTGATGGAAAATATATAAGATTCCGACGTTGACAAATCCTTGGCGATACTATACATTGAAACTGTAAATATTTTGCTCAGAAAACATCTTCCTATCCGACGATTGTGATATCCTTCTCTGCAGCGCAGTCCACTTTGACATCTTTAAAAACTGTATCGCGAGGAAAATCTTATGTTAAAATAGTAAACATTTTTTGATCGGATCGCGAAAAATTCGAATATAATTCTCGCGAGCATGAAACGTGATACGATCGTAATATCCATGCGATTGAATTGATAAGAAATCAACGCAGAGCGGCAATCTCGAATCTCTCCGCATCGAAGAAAATAGGGAAAGGCGACGAGACCGCTGGGGGATGGGCGCAATTTATTTCACCGAATACACCGCCATTGTGCATTTCAATCGCCCCAATTTCTTTTGCTTTTTCGTGTTTCTTTTGCGCCCGTTTTCTTTTTTCTCGATCGTTTCTTAAAAGGGCATTTGCTCTCCAATCCTTAATTTCGGTAATTCCGGCAGTTCTCGATCACGTAAATTCCCGTAAAACCGGTCAAATTGGCGTTTAATTAATGAATACAAAACAGGTTGAAACATTCAACAGCTCAGCACTGGTGCAGCTATTTCCGTATAATACTGCTCAAAACCCAAATTCTCTCCGAAATGTCGTACGTATTTTGAAGATTTTTTCTTGTTGAACACGCGTTGACAGAATTTGCATAACACTGCCGGATTTTAAATAAATTGGAGAGAAATGGACTAAAAATTACGTTTTTATTATTTTTAACAATTTTTTTCGACAAAACAAAAACTTGTTTCTAAATAAAGTCTACGACTCTTAAAAATACCATTCAAAATATTTCAAATAAATTTAGGTTCATGATAATACGACTTATTTTCATCAAGTTATGGCTGTTTGAATGTTATTAGACTTTTTGTATAATTACCTAACACAATAAAAAAAATTACTTTTTTTTTCTCTTTGAATTTGCGCAGCACATCAAGATTATAAATAAGTTGAGATGGAATGAGTCAAAAATCACTCATTTACTGTTACACATCAATTTACTAAAAATTTTGACATACTACGTAAATTCTGTCAATGACATCGTGTTCAATGCGAAAAAATCTTCAAAGTATATATTATGCACTTTGAAAAAAAAGTCGAAGTCTAATCGATTTTCCTCTTCAGGCCGAATCGATAATTCACGAGAGGCAGTGAATTGAATTAAGTCGACGTATTTTCGTCATTTAATGATTTTTCGTTATTTTGCATTTGTGAAGCGCGATAGATTAATTTCAAGTCGTCGCGTCTTGGTAAGCCAGCCTTCATTTCCATCTCATTGAGAATCGTTCACGTTGGAAGGCGAATACTTGACAAACGTTGCTTGTTTTCGTTACGGAAAAATTTCAATCGCGAGTTAATATTCTCTATGTCGTAAAGGAGAACGAGATGGCAGAATGGGAGGATGTTTCAATGGTAACAGAGGCGACAGGACTGCGAGCAGACGACAAAGAGACCGAGAAACTGACAATGAGATAAAAAGTAGGAAGTGTGCGCGGATGAAGATGTCATCTGGCGCTGAAGGGAAAGAAAAGTGATTAAAGGATAACCGGCGAGCACTACATCCACTCTATCCGTCTGAGCCTGTAACGATCCGGCGAGTTTCGCCTAATTAATTTTCCTTGCCGGGCTAAGGGCGCGCGGTCGATACAAGAGTCCTTCATGGAAATCGTCGTCTCCGACGTTTCAATATCGCGAGTGAATGATTATCCTTCTCGTTATCCTCAGACGTTATTTAAAATCTTTCGTGAGTTCAGTTACACCGACTGTTGTTTTTGCTGCAATGAGAAGAGAGTAACTGTATTCCGTTAATTTCTCTTGGTTACGGCGCGATAAACAGTACACGTTCGCATAATCGCTACGGAAAACACGTTTGGTGACCGCTAATAAATCAACAGACGAGTGAGAGCGCTTGTTACGTGAAAAACGTTCGTGTAACGGCTAGAAATCGGAGAAGCGAACAAACGAGAAATTCAATCTGACGACAGTAGCGATGTAAAAAGGAACGAGATGCGCGTCATATTCTCTCTTCTGCGGTTCGCAATTGCTCAGTGACATGCATGTATGTGCATCCTGTTTGTGCGGCACAATGATATCGCAAGTCATGTTCTTATCCTTATCAGCAATAAAGGGAAATTTTTGGAAACGCATACAAAAGCTGAGATCGTCGCGAATTAATGATGGCTTGCACCGATTTCCATCGTAAGCATCAGGAAATTTTCAGTCGTTAGGCTTTTCAAGACGAGGCTTTTTAAGGAAAAACTTTACGCATCGTTAATCATTTTAGCATCGCTAATACACTGAAAGAAAATTTTTTGTATATGTAACTGTAATTACATGTTACTATAATTATGATTATTACTGCTATAACGTTAGTGATAATAACTATATGTATATAGGGTAGAACGCCTCGACAAAAAATATGCTCAAATATTTAAAAATGGCAACTCTATCGAATAATTTGTCTATACCGTCTAGATTATAAATTGTAATGAAACAATTGTTACATACTAAACTAATAATTGCTTTTTATTAACCAAGCTGATAAACAATATTTTTATTATAAATACATTTTATTTAAAAAAAAAACAAAATGTAGGGCATATTTCCTGTAATTCATTTTACACACCCTAATTCTGTCAATAAATATTTATGATTATCCTAAAAATTACTATAAATTATAATTAAATAATAATAATTACAACCATTTTTATGGTTATAATAACTATAAAATTTTAATCAGTTCAGATTACCAATTATATATACATATTTATTGATAGAATTACGCATAGTTATTATTATTAACATTATACAGCAGTAACAGTAATTATAGTAACATGTAAGTATAGTTACTAAAAATTGCTCTCTTCTATCAAATATCAGTGATACGCAACCTGTACCGCAGACTGTATGCGGTCTGCCTGCGAATTTTTTGCGACTCATAGTTAGAAACACAAAATCATATTTTCTATTTTATGCTAACGATACAAGTATTATGTGGCTCGTAAGTTTTTATCTATTTTTGAAAATGGCTTTCTGAAAATTAAAACCTTAAAACACATTGCGCATCATTGTTATATACTATATGTAGAGGACTTTTCTTCTCTGTTTAGTCCATTCCCTATGCGAAAGATTTTTCATTACTTTCCAAACACCCTGTATAATACTCAAACTTTCTTTTTTGGTTGAATTTCACTGATTATCCAATTACCACTGGGGGTAATCAGTAAGTATCCACTAATTCAGATTTAAAGAGTAACAATATAGTTAGAAAGAATATGATGTAACGTCCTGTGTCTGACGGTGTGGTAACAAATCCGATCAAAATAGAGAGTTTAAATATGGTGCTAAATGAGGTTGAATATTCAGTAACATTTATTTAGTATTGAAACAGCTTAAAATAATAATGTAATGAGTTCGTTCCCTCCATATTCAGCACATATTTTCCACTAATTGGTACCAACTCCCTTGATTTCGGTGCAAGTGGCTTAATGGCTTAGGCAGCGCACAATTATTGTAATGGTACTGCAAACGAGCAACTCTCATATTACGGCAGGAGTTCCCAATCGGCTTAACACCGCAATAGGAGTGACATAAAGTTAAGACAATGCGTGCGTCAAAACTTCTGTCTGATAGACCGAGTTTAATATAAGGTGGATTAAGTCTAGGCAATAAACCACACGCATAATTGATGTCGCGCAAGCCCAAGTCGCTGTTCGCCACGCGAAACATGTCCGCCGTATCATCAAGATTAATCGCCTAAGGTCGTAATAAGGAAAGTCATTTACATTTGAATAATATGTAAAACGAGCGATCATTTAGAAATAGTTCCAACATATTCAAAGCGGCCGGCTCTTTTCCTTTCTCGTGTATAATGTAAATATACGCGTGTCATAAAGAAAAAATTTGCAATTACTCAACGAAAAATTACCTCACATAGGGAAAGAGATATTAAAAATGTTTGCGCAACACGTTATAAAGTAAATTATAACGAGGTCTCATATTTCTTTATTGTGGAAAATATTCATTAAATACTTATTTATAGGGAAGAAAATAAATTAAAAACTATTGATTAAACAGGATGATACTTTATTTTCGCATGTTCGTATGTCTGAATGTGCGTAACATTTGCATTCGTTATTTCTAGAATCTTGCAAATTGTCGAAAATGTATTTATTATTATCATCATTATTATTATTTTCTCGTCGTACTTTATGTCGGCGCCATTTTATATTTTCCTTGAAGTAATAACTGCCGCGTGAAGCTTACACTTCCGTTTTTCCGCCGAAGTGGATGAAGTAAGATCACATTGTGGCACGGAAACAGTCTCTCTTGTCCAGAACTTCTATTCTTTGACGTAATTTTCTCTCTTTCTCTTTCCACGGTAACATCCGCGTTTGCGGCTCGCTAGTCCAACGGCAATCGTAACTCTTGGATAAAACACTAATCCGGTTGTAAGCCGTATTGACATTGCGGGGAGAGAAAGAGAAGAGTCATGACAAGCGGGAACCGACTAAAAAGATAGCCGATGGTGAGAATGGACAGGAGGAGAAGAAAAAGACAGTGAAATAAAAGAGGCGACGTGGGAAAAGAATCGATACGAAGTTACGGTCACCCGGAATCTGTTTAAAAGTCGACCGTGGGAAAAGCAGGCAAACAACCAATCTAACTGTAAGATAGAATTTCCAGCAAGTGGAAAAGCGGGGTCGGCGTTACTTCAATCTCTCGGTCGCGCCTGTCGTCCTTCTCCGCCGTTCCTCTCTTCTCGAATTCACAGATTACGATCAGAAGTAAAAGGCCGAAGAGGAAATTTCTGCGCGAACGTAATGGTCTATTCTTGCGGAGGATTTTGTCTCCGCGGGAACGTTAATAAAGTTCGTCCGTGATTGAAGAATATTCGTCGTTCTTGGGCGAACGTGGCGATTCAACCGCATTGCCAGCAAATTACTTCGCCGTTTTTGCTACATCGTCGTTTTGTTCATTGTCTTCCGGACACAAATTTCACGATGGAATGACGAGCGAATGTAACGTAAATTGCCGAAACATATTTTTTTTGTTGCTCGATTTTGCATGACTCACCTCTCATGTATCGTGGTCGAATGTAGAAGTGTACGAACGAATTTCGCTGTTAAATTACATCCGCGCTGCGCAAACAGACCCGCATGAAGTCATATGATATATTAAAAAGTTCGCGAGCGAAACTTTTGTATGTGACACGCGGTACATCGGTATATATATACATATATATATATATATATACTCGCTTGATTGCGACTACGAAAGGAGTGCGCCTGCAAACGAAGTATCGCGACAACTTCTCTCGAAGTGTTAAATGGTCGTAAAATTACAAATGAGACTTTGAGGAACGTAAAGTTGCTAATGAAGATGAATCGATAATAGGAGAATGTACTGCAACATCCTCTACTGCAACATCGGACTCTAGAGAGAACTCTTGAGAGATTTGATAAAAGTAAGAGAGGGAAGTTACACATAGAAGTCACAAAGTACACAATTTTCTTTTTGTATCTGTTGTTTAAAGACGGTATTATGGACGGTGTATTAAGATATATTCGTTGAAAAAGTTTAGACATAAACATTGAGAGAAAAGTTTTTAGTATTTATGACTATAATTGTATGGTAAAATAATATAGTTAGCAGCATTTTTATAGTTATTTCTGCAATAATGTTAGTAATAATTAAATTTATAGTGCTATATATATTATTATTAAAAAGAATAAAGTTTTATATATTTTATCGTTTTTGAGAACAATTATATAGATCTTTTTTATGTATAGAACTATAATTACAATTATTATATTATATTATAACAGTAATAATGATTAAAAAAATGGAATAATCCTAAAACATAATTATTTTACCACGTAATTATGATCATAAATACTAAATACTTTTGTCTCAGTAAGTAAAAGACATCAAAGTACACCACGTCATAATTTAAAAAAAACAGATGAATGGAAAACGAGACGTGACGCGCAGTCACAAAACTCTCGCGATTACGAAGAATCACGTTAAAAAAAAAATAGTAATGGTAGCTTAAGGGAGCCGCAACGATTGCACAGCTTTTTTGTTATTACGTAATTATGAGTGTATATCCATTGGTGGCTTTATTCGAAAGCTCGACAGAACGGATCAATACGTCGAGCGTACGTTTGGAGTATTGTAAAACTTTATACGTATCGTGTGCGGCGGGGCGTACCGAGGGATGACATGGAGGACATTCGGGGTGTTTAGCATACGACGCACACGATCGGCTGCATAGTACACCTGGGAGCGAATATATATTTGTAAGGCGCATCAGGATTTCAGATACACTATAAAGTGCAAAGACTCTAAAACATATTCGTGTCGATAGCTGAAATGAACAGTTGAGCAATCGAGCGTGCGAAAATAGCAGGAGATTTAACGAAACAGCGATGTTTTTAATTTTCGTAATTTGAGAGAACAATATTTGGTATTTGTGACTATAATTGCATGCTGAATAAAGAATTTGGTAACAGCTACCAAATATTTAGTGAAATAATGCCAATTAAATGTTTGACTAATATAATAAAAAATTATTTTATTTTTGTAAATATTTAGTATTATTAAACGGTAATCGTTAGATAATACTTGTTAAATATTTAGGAAAATAAAATAATTTTTAGTTATATTAATCAAACATTTAATTAGCATTATTCACCCTAAACATTTGATACATAAATTACGAGCTTTAGTTCCTTCAATTTTATTTACACTACACTGAAAAAAAAGATTGGCTGCTGCAGCAAATTAGATGGTAAAATATGGCATAACATTTTTAATTGGTTGCAGCAATCAATTTTTGGTTGTGTTAGTCTATCGAAATCCTATACTGACATTGCAGATAGGCTAA
>NW_017255996.1:745485-758585 GCF_001594055.1 Mycetomoellerius zeteki
TCTTTTTTTCAGTGTAGCCTTATAATGCGTAGTAGGAACCCTTTTAAATTTCAAAATTCGCTATAAGTAATGTTGAAATGTTCTTTTATTTTCTTATAGATTAAATTATTTTATTTATTTCGTAACATCCATTATTGCTCGGTTTGATCGAATATTCTTTCTTATTTTGTTTTGCAAATGAACCTTATACTTGCTTTAATTTCATTTTATACACTGAAAAAAAGATTGGCTGCTGCAGTAAATTAGATGGTAAAATATGGCATAGACAATCTTTTTTTTCAGTGTAATTATTGCTATGAAGTTAATAATTATAAATAATAATTATATTTATAACTCTACTAAAAATGTACACATATATAGTTGAATCGAAAATGACTAAGTTATAATTAAACTATAGTAATTGCAACTATATTTTTCTCAAAAACTTTTGTCTAAACTGATAAAACTATTGGTACAATCTGTAAAGGAATCAAATGAGGAATAGCAAAGACTGCAGATCTTTTGCATGCAACTGGAAATTATATAACACACATCAACCGCTTTGCCAATGCTAGACATGCTGGTGTTACCAAATATATGTAACTAATGCAAATGAGAATGTACACGTTGGTATTCTGTCAACGAGGGTAAAATGCATTTGTAGGTATACGCAATCATGAAAACGAAGTGTGTATGTTGACAACATAATGACAATGTTGATAATGCCGAATGTCATGGTAAATATGTATTTCCGTTCCGCATCGTGTTGAAAATTCCATCAAGATCACGCGATCGCAGGTAATGCGTTCTCGATCCTCGATGCGTCAATTATCCGAATTAGAGTTTGACGTTAGACAGCACATCGTGAAAATATCTAATCGCATATACGTTTTTGATCGATAAAATGTCAGACAGATTCGTTGCGTGGTAATCAACGACGAGGATTCTAAACGCTGTACCGCGAAGACATTGAAGATGAGGTCGAAGCAGAAGTCCCGACGGGTTATAACGAGAAACGGAGAGAAAGAGAGAGATAGGAGCGACAGGGGTAGGACATCAGGGTTGGGAGTCTAGGACACCGCGTCGCGTCGAAGGGGCGCGTATCGACCGACTCGCGTACTATCTGTCCCTCGTCCTCTCATCGTTCCAGCGTTCGTACGTACCAACAGTAACGGACACACAGTAGCGATGGCATTACAGCGATGGCATTACAGTGTCGCCTCGTCTTTCTCGCTTTCTCTCTCTCTCTCTCCCCCTCTCTCTCTCTCTCTCTCTCTCTCTCTCTCTCTCTCTCTCTCTCTCTCTCAATCTCCCCGGTCGCGCCTTACACCGCTTACGTTCCGACAGCAATGAGCTACCGAGCTTGATCTCGCTCCTCAGTCGCCTCGGGTCCAACCCGACCCTGGGTGGCGTGTTTAGCGAACATCGGCGTTCGGGATGTCTCGTGTAAGTGCGAACGGCACGAACTCGAGGAGGAGTCGCTCTCGAGTTGCCCCTTAGGTGCGCTTTTGATCCGGCCGATTCGCGGCCGAGATTCAATGTGAGAAGGAAACGAGTGATTCCGAGGAGAGCACTCGATGCGATCGTCAACGAATTACAGGACGCTCGTTTATCCCGTCATCGTTGTCTCCCTGAGCGCACCCCAGCCGCCACGTTCTCCGATTTCTCGCGACGAATCTCGCCAGACCACTCGGAATAAATTATAACTGACAGTTGCCGCAAGAGTGACGGTAGTTCTAGAAACTTCTGGATTATGTACGTGAAACGGGTCTCGAATATACTCAACAATTTAACTCGCATTAGGCTAACCTCTGTCGCGTAAGTCGCAAGAGGGAAAACTTGGGTCGTGCCAACGCTATCGTATTACATTTCGGCACCCTATTCACCGTGCACGCCGTTAAGCGCATTTATTTTGCCATAAATGTCCCCGGTGTACAATTGCAGTTCGTGCAATTGCGCTGGAATGTTAGTGAAAATTCAAAATCGTAGAATCTAGAATTGTATACTGAATCCACATTGAACTCATCTGCAGTTCTAAGATAGGAACACAATTCTATCTTCGAAATGTAAAATGTTAAAACAAAACGAACTGCACGAACTGCAGAAACAACGCTTTATTTTCTAAATGAAAATGGTTATTTGCTTTCTTTCGAATATGTGTTTGACAGTGTGACACTTCCGTATATATTTCCGTACTGCAATGTCGACGATAAACGAAAAACTCTAGGTGCACGACTAGAATACCATATGTAGGATTTATGCCTCCATTTAAATGTTGCGTGTAGAAACGCAAATATAACCGGAAGTTTGATATACGCTTCTCTTGGCCGCAAGCTCGTATGCATGAACGTCAAACAACCATAACTATGCTCACAGCTCGTGACCTCGTTACTGCAAAATGGCATAACGTTATATGGTTGTATGGAGTAACACATCAATCGATATATATATATATATATTTCAAGATATTTCATTGACTTCGTAAAGGGTTCAATGAAGTTGAACACGAGTTTTCGAAACTTCTCAAAAAGAAGTTACTTTTTCTAAGAGCAAAAGTAAAAATTAACTTATTCTACAAAGAAAAGAAACGTTTGTAACGTATCGGCAATTATGATACAATCGAGAGCTGCAATTTGAAATATATACACTGAAAAAAAATATAGTCAATTTTAATAAATATTTAGTTCAATACTGCCAACTAAACATTTACTTACAGTAAATAAATATTTGTTTAGTAAAAAGAATGATTGTTAAATCAAATTAATGTTTCCCCGCGCGCGCGCGAGTCGAAATTTTAGTTCTACTTTGAATCTCTTTCACTCTCAATTAAATAATACTTGTACAATCAATAGGGCCTCTTTTAATATTACTTAATCTACAGCTTCTATTTAGAAAACTTCTTTTGAACCTAAATAATAGGAAATTTTGCAATAACTGCCATTTACAGGCTCAACGTAGGAGCTCAATTCATTAGAGAGATTAGAACCTATTATAAATCTTTAGAGTCTACATACGTCCTAAAACTAAGGTTCAAAATTTCGATTCGGGTCTTGTATCAAATAAATATATCTTTATATTTAGGTAATAAATATTTAGTTGACAGTATTGAACTAAATATTTGTTAAAATTGATTATATTTTTTTCAGTGTATATATAATACAAGAGACATGTGCATCGCAAAGATATTCAATGCGAGTAATATTTATACGAGGCTGGAAAACATACTACACTGTAGATGCATCGCGAATCTTTGATACCGTGCAGTTGCTATAAGCAATCCTTCGTGACATCGGCGCAGGATTCGATTCGCCCGACATGTGATTCCGATTACGTAAAGCTATCGCCAATACGTAAAGCCATGACGGAGAGGTGGATGCGAGAAAATGCGCTCAGTAACTTGAGGCGCGTGTTACCACTTGCTCTTATGCATTGACGCTACGATGGAGTGGAACACCTGAAACCATGCTCCACGCATAAGTTTCTATGAACGCGAAGCCTTATCGAACGCGATGGAAAGCAACGTGAGAAATGCGAATAAAAATTTGGAGTAACGGCGACGCGACGAATCCAATACAAATTCTAAGGAAACACGTAGTGCTTCACTTTATTTCGAACGACGACGAAACTAATATGCATGGACGCAAAAGATTGTATCACAAATATAAAAAGTATTGAAACGTATGATAGATTGTTATAAAGACAAGTATAAAACGTAACATTTTTCTCATTTTTGATAACTTTTACAATACATATAATATTTATCATTCCATAAAAGCTCTCACTATTTTTTAAAATACATTATTGAAAAGTACGAACATAAAAATGCGTGTAATATATTACCATTATGTTATATAATATTTTAAAAAGCGACATTTACACAAAAACTATAAAATATACTTTTGCTACTATAATTTTCCATGTAATATAAAGATATATTGACGTATAAGTAAAAATATTAATTTTTGCAGAAACGTACAATTTTATTATATAACAATTTTATTAGATTTTCACTACAAATTGTGTAATTTTTATATATATTATCTGTGTAATTTTACATACTGTTTTACAATGTTGCTTTATAAAAACGAGTAAAGCATAATATTTCCCCTCGATAATTTTTATAATATAATTAAACATTTTCTAAAAACTCGTACTATTTCATAAAATTCTTTAAATTGGAGAATAATTTTATGTAAAACCTTTAATAGACAATCTTATTACTTAATTAAACGATTAGATACGTTAATGTAAAGGAATTATCAAATGTGAGCTGACACCAGTTGTTCGTGTGTAATCCAAAATGTATATTAAAAAAATGTGACTTATTACTTAATCAATGTTTCTTATTATTTAATCACGATAATCATAAAGTTTTATTCTGAGGACGAAATTAAGGTTAGGATTAACCGACTGTGATAGCATAAATGAGTTCCAACCAATCCTTAATAACTTAGTTCTATCTTTGTTCAAGCGAACGATGAAATTAGTTTCAGTTGTCATCAAACGCGTGTTGTACGTTCTTAAATCGTTTTATTAAATCCTTTGTAATATTTGAAATCTTCTTACCATCTTGACTTACTATAAACGATAATTTTTAGCGATTTATTTTACATTCGCGATCTTCCTGAATGCACGGAGAGTACTTCGAGAAGAGTAGGAGTTACGATAAAATTCTGTAAGGGACATTACGTTCCATCAAGGTTGAAGTATGAAAGAAAATGCTTTTCTGTTCTTAAAAGAAAACCGATAACGGATTCTCGCTTATTGATATCGTAGTCGAGCATTACGATGCAAGAGAATCGTACTCTTCTCAAGCGTTAACAAACAAAATAACGGAACTGAATGCTTTATGACACAAGGTATGAAATAAATAGCATTGTCCATTTCTTTGTCGCGTTAGAAGCAACTCCAAAGTGAGTTGACGTAACTTACACATAATTGATAGATTTGTTGCACGAAATAACTTGTTTTATTGTGAGATCTTATTATAGATAAAAATACCAATTTTACAATTTCCTTATTATTGAACGTTATACGCTGTTAAATTCAGTCAAATTATATCCAATTTGAGTTATTTTTAATTATTTCTGTAGGTCGCCACTGCTCCTATTCAATGTGTCGTTAATTTAATAATTAAAACAACGAAGTTAAACAATTTAATTCAAGAAAATGTATAAAATTTGATTTGAATTTAATTTATTATTTACTAAATGCATACGTTAATATGAATGTTGTTTACTCTAAAACTAATCAATGAAATAAATTCATTTATATTTTGACATACATGGAAGTTAAAATAACATGTTGTTTCATTCCAGAGTAGATTGAGATGCCATTGCTCCTTTGCTATCTGATAGTATAACAGAATTATACAACCACTTGTACTTGTAATTACTCTCGATAAAGACTATTAATACGCATATCCCACGCCTGTTAATACATCTCTATTGATTAGCAGTTTCCTAACAACTAAATAATCGCACTCCGCAGTGACTCTAATCTCGTTCGAGTTCCCCGATACGATCCAGAGTTTGATAGCGTAAACCCTGAACGCCGATAAACGTCGCTTCATCCACTTTAGGGGATGACTTCCGAAACCTGAGATCAAGATTCAAAATCAGGGAAAGTATCCAACGTCCTTATAGGTTTCCTCGGAAGATGTACGAATTCAGGTCTTGCGTACGAAACGTGCCCGATCGTCGGTGCTATACGTTCGCTAGTTCTCATTCATGAAGAACACGAGGTGCACAGGGCGCAGCGGTACTGTAAATTTGTAACTTTATACATACGTATAGTGAGTTGCGACGGCGGGAGCCCCGTGAATTTGGTACGCGGAGGTTTCCCTCGCGGGGATTCCCCAGCCTTGGGGATGTGCGTCGTAAATATTCATTTCCCAGTGCACGTTGTCGTACAGTGCAAAAATAGAGAGAGGGAAGGGTGAGCGAGAACAGAGAGGCACAACCGTAAAAAAGACTAAAATTGCGCAACCGCGGTCGAACAGCCGCTACCCGCGTCCAACCCGATGGGGAAATATTCTCGAATGCTCGATTACGGCTCGAGACATTCGCCCTACATTAGATTAGAACGTTTCTGTGAGGGATGAAAGTGGTTCCGAGACCTCGCTTCGGATATATAGACGAAATTAGCTTTCGCGCGGTCCGATCCCAAATTACAGTAAATTGACTGATTAAATATCGAGTGAAAAGTGAATTATCTTCATTTGAAGTATTTTCATTTGACATATATATACGAAATTAAACCGAGTGCAGACATGTCTAAAGACATCTTAAATATAATTATTTTTACTCTAGAAGGGAAAAAAGATATTTAAATAGTAGAATAGAAATGTTTGATACAATTAAAGAAATAATATTTTCAAACTTTAATTGCATACTTTACGTAAACGCTAACAAAGAAGTGTATAAACTCGTGTGCATTATTTATAGTACACGGAAGAGTCAGAGAACTGCAATCACTTAAAGTTAAATAAAGCCGACAATTATTTATCAGTTAATAAAATTTTTAATCAAAAGATATTTCAGTTACTTAGCTTTAAACTGCAATTATTAACATTCATATATTATCATATATAATGAGTTTTGTTTTTGCTAAAATTATAATTTATATAATTAATAATATATAAATGTTAATTATTGTAATTTGAAGCCAATACCCTTTGAATAAAGTCTTCTGTAACTGATAAATAATCTCCCCCCAACCTCAAAATCATCAAAAACATGTAATGTTTTTATCTTAAACTGTCTTTATTTTAAAGTGTTTATTTTAAACGATGTAACAATTAAGTCAGTGTTGAAAAAGAGTGGCTCAATTGTCAATTTTTAAGAGTGGTATTTTACTCTTTAGAGTTAGATTTCACTCCAAAGATTTTAGAGAGTATATATCGAACTATCGCATTGGATGTAAGAAATGAAAAGTTATTACTACTCTAATATATTGTAATGATATCGTTTGCGTTTACTCCACATTTGCAATTCCTCTTCCTTATTATTTGTAATGACATAAAATTATGCAGAGTATCACAAAAGCATGGTAAACATTTGATTATACTATCATTAAAATTTTCGGCTGTAAGAATAAGCTGTAATAAGTGAAAGATCCCGGCACTTGTTCTCCTCCGGCAACGTAATCGCAGCGGATTTACTGATAAAATGCTAAATCTGTCACTATTTAATCCCGTTTTCGATGGAAAATGAGAAAACTGAATCCTACGCCAGCATCATTACGCCGAGATTGCATTGCGTGAAGCTACAACTTCTCCGCCCGCTGGTTCATTGACTCTATCTTCCTCCCTGCTTCTCTCTCTTTCTCTCGGTTTCTCTTTTCATCAGCTTTCTCGTGATACTACGAAACTTTGTACTTTTGGTAACGAATGAAAGAGCAACATTGTGGCTATATACTTCACCGAGAGTCTCTGAAAGCTTCTCTGGCGAACATGGCATAAAATATCGGACCTGTAAAATGCCGCACGAGAAATAACGAGGAAAATCTTACCTTCAAGGAGTACCTACGTTAGTTACCTGGAATTTCTTGGCATTCTTTGTTTTCTATTTATATCCTGTGATGAAAAATATATCTTGATCTTTGAATGTCTATAAAAACATGCGAGTCCTTTGAAAGCGAGATTTAGATGTCGCTCGAATGGAGCTTCAACAATTTTCAGGTCAACTTTTCGGGGACAGAAATAAATAATTTAGAGAAACGGGCTTTTCCACACCTCAATAAAAAATGAGAGCGCGCGCGACAGGAATATCTGCTGGTATAAAAATGGTAGGTCATCACACATGGTCGGCCATATGGAACGTCATTGTAAGTTTTTAACAAAAAATTCCAAAGTTCTCGCGTTCCGAGAGACATTGATTCTTTCCGGGAAAGAAAGAGATAGAAGTTCAAGTGGTATTTCAAATGTCAGGCGGGATAGGAAGCGATGGAAGAAATGTTCTTGCGTTGAAATTAACCTTCGTCGTGAATTCTGTAAATTTTCAAAGTAGAATATTCAAAATAGCACGAATGTTCCACTGAATATTGCGCGATGCGAACTTAGCTTACTTCATACAATAAAGCTGTACTCGTTTCTCCTGCTTAAATATTATACTTAGATCTTGATGATAAAACCGTTAATTCTCGTAAATTCATTCGAGACAAATTGGAAAATACTATATAAAGTACTGCAGAGTTCGCTACGAGTTCTAAAATAGAGACAAACTTAGATTTGCGATCAGAACAAGATTGGATGAGAGAGATAAAGAGAAAGAGAGGAAGAGAGAAAGGTGAAATTCGTGATTTGCAGAGATTCGATTATTGTCGTAAATACAATATACACCGCATAAATCAGAAACTACTCGTCAAATTTCCATGGAAATCGAATGTTCATGTTACAGCGAGCGTCAAAGTGACGCCGTGGGAAAGCCGCCAGTACGTTTCCGGAGCGAGCCCGAAATCGCGAAGCGAATTTAAACTTTTGTTCCAGCGAAAGTTACATCCCGGCAACCTCGCTTCGACGTTACGTAGCTACGTGGCGTAGCGTAGCAGCGAGACATTAATTCCGATGTTTCGAGCGTTTCCACTCGAAACCATTCCCGGGATAAACGCTGAGCCCCGGGTGAACGCTCGTAATGGTGCGATACGAGCCTTTCTGACGTTTCGAGAGCGGCACGAGCCGTTTCGATTTCCGCCGAGTGCATTAAAATCTCTATCGGCTTGTTTATTTGCCGCACCGAACCGCGGCGGACGCAGTGACGTTCGCTTTTGTGTGAGTACATCTATCACGCCGGATATCGGGAATATCCTTCAATGTGCGCGGCGTGGGAGCACGATTTCTCGTGTAAGAGCGCGGAGAAAACGTGTGATATAGCGCCCGGTCATTCGGCTCATTTGTCACTTAAAGCCGATGTAACTCGGGAAAGATTGCTTCGATTTTTATCCCGATGCATCGACAGCAGTCCGATGAAATTCTTGACTACTCCCGCGAACACAGAATCGATCGTACGGACGAATTGGCTTCGTTACATCTCCGAGTAGTCCGAGTTTTACGAGACTGAGAAAAGCAGCGGGACAGACTCATTATACCTTTATATCCGATTTTCTATATTAACACTAAGAAAAGTACTTCTTTGTGCGCCTGTTTCGCTACAAAACGCGGTATATACCTACGTTATACAGAGGATCGTATTGTTAAAATTGGAAGACATAAAAGTATGTTCAAATAAAATAATAAAAAAAAATTATTGTATTTCAGCGATGCATCATTTGACTCATAAGAATTTTACTGTGGCGGAAGTTTTATGGGGAATTTTTATTAAATATTTTTTAGTATATTAAAATGTTGATTAGTGTAAATGTAACAAATTAAGAAGCAGATATAAACAGAAAATTTCATCTTTTAATTAATTTTAATTAGATTTACAGTAAGTTACTGAAAAAGATTTCTGTGTACCTACAAAATTAAATTACTAATGGTATTAATATTGTCGAAGTGAATTTTACGTAATTAATGCACAAGTATAATCTAGATAATAACATTTAAGTTATTAAAACGTTCACTTACGTTCCAGTTTAAGTAAACGTCTTTTCGTTAAATTACAATTTTGTCAACACGGGATTGGTATTTGACGTTCGACTCGTGTTAACTTTGGAAAGTTCGTGATGCAAGATCGCGAAATGGTGGAATTCTCACCGCAGCGAATTATTCAACGTGAAAATTACACAAGTCGTCGTCTTCATAAGACGAAAGACAGTCGAGATTTTCTCGTAAAAGAGCACTAGATAATTGTACGCGAATGCAACCACTGTGTGAGTTCCGGAGAACTCGCGAAGATTACAAATACGGAACGTTAATTGGAGCGGCTCCACCTATGTTTATTCTTGTCGAGTCGAGCGTCGAGTCGAAACCTGGAGGTTCCTCAGCAAAATATTTAAAGAGGAGCGCACGCATTCCCTTTAGAATTTTTTTAATTCCCAACTAGATGTAACTAATCCAGACAATCAGCGCAAACCATGTTACAATTAACCTATTAATTACAATTAGCATAACCAAGAAAAAATGGGTAACATTTTCCAGGCTGCATTTTTAATTGCCTTCCACTTTCAAGTTCTTTTATTCAATCCTAATTTGCCGTTATTTTCAAGAATGGATTACACATATTTTTTTAACAAAATGAAAAAGTGATGAAAAATTTTTTTATATTGTGTTTGAAAGTAGAAAAAGAATACAAACATTACAAACAGTTTAAAAGTAATTTAAAACCTGCATAAAAAATATTTTAATAAGTATATAATTTCAATAAGAATAACATTTTTAATAAGAAGCAGACATATATTTTAAAAAATAATTAAGATTAATGAGAAAATTTTTATTTTAATTATAAAATTGTATTATTAAATATATGTAAATTGACTTTATTAAAGTGTTTTATATGAAAATATATAACATTCATTTTTATATGGAAAGTATAATACATTTCCAAAATTCTACTCACTTTTTGTAGAAAATAATATTCCTAATATATTCTTAAACAAATAATTAAACGTCATTCTGTGCGCAAAATGCGTTTATTATATTAAGTTTAAGTAAATGATCAACGTAGTGAGGATAAGTTTTTCGAATTGTAAATCAGACGTTTTCGCTAAATGTCGCTCATTAGTAAAGATGAACCACCGTGCTGAGTTCATCGGCATGTATTTGGGAAGAAATCATTAGTGAAAGGGTTACAGCGACGTGATCGTGACGAGAGATAGCTATGCGAAAGATAGAAGTTCACGTAATTGAGTTAGAGCACGGATAGGGCGTTCTATAATTTAAAGATTAAGGCCAAACCCCAAGTATAGCGCCTGCGTCCAACGGTATTCACACCAATGCGAGACGGTCACGCCTTCAGGCACGTAGTATGCACGAACGACTGTCCCTTGTACCCAGGTGTATTAGCACCATCTTAATTAAACCCATGCATCCGAGATTATCCAAATCGATTCAGCGCTACCCTGTGCATTACCTTATTCCATATGTACTCCCGCTATGCTCATAATAATGTATTAGGTATACGGAACGCATAACGGCAATTCACGTTTCTCTGCTTATCATACGGTGTAATGGCATCTGAGGAGAAGCGAATCCACGTCACGCCACGCAAAAAGAACATCGATTCCACAAATGTGATTAAATAGGAGCTCTTTACACTTCTTAGGCTAAATGGGACAGCGCGATGATAAACGCATTCGTTTAATAACCATCGAATATATGTATAAGATAATCAGATCCTATGGCTTAATACCCAATATGACTTACTTATTCGCTGTTTGTCGATAATTACACGGTGAATTGATAACACTAATAAGTCGTGCAGGTTATCCATCTAACTCGATTATATCAATTTATTGTTTATATACTGAAAAAAATATTTGTGTAAAATTATATGATTATGCTGGATCGGAAAAAACCCAGCATAATCATGTAATTTTACACAAATATTTTTTTTAGTGTAGTTTGTTCATTTTATTATTATCAATAAAGCAAAATATAGAACAACGTACATGTAATATTTCGTAGGTTGCTTCCAAGAGATATTAATTTTCATACTTTATATTATTGTAGTTTTGTATTTCAGATAACCAGATGAACCTTACTAATTGTAAACTTTGCAATTTGTTTCTAATTTTTTGCTAAGTCTAAAATTGAAAATTAATGGTCACATTCAAAACATTTCTGAATATTAATAAAAAATATGAGACATTCAAACATTTATGCAGGTACACAGTAAAGATTTTTAAAAAAGTAACATTCCGCGCATATTATATACATAATTGTATCCAATAGGTGTGACTTAAGTGCATATTTCCTTCTTTTTCGTAAAAAAAAGTTAGAAAAATGAAAAATAAAATGATCCAGTATTATTTTTATAAGATTATAAATTTATTAACATGATGATATTTTTATTGACATAGAACACACAAAGAATTGTTTTCCAAACAATGGACTTATCTCCTTTTTATTTACCTTTTTACTTATTTTCATGATGTTCAGCAGATGAATAAAAATCCATCATCTGGAATAACGAAAGTCCCCAAAAAAATGTTACAATCGATATGTGCACACTCAGTATGCCTAAGTTGGCTATATTGGTTCTAACTTACAAAAAGTTTTCTTTATTTGATTATAAACAAAACGTTATAATAAAAATATAAACTAAATATATAATGTTATAAAATATATAGAGTTACAATAACATAAACTACTAAAATTAATAATCTTTTGGTAGCTATAGGAAATAATTACCTATGAAATATTATCTATCACGACTATGACACTCTGCATTTGGCTTTATTGACGATAACAGAATGGACAAATTGAGCAATAAACTGCAATCGAGACAGACAACCTGTACAAACTACTATTGCCATCTGTTAAATTGTGTAATTACCTACAAACAACAAATAGGGTATTTGGCTTTGCGCCCTTACGAACTGGACTTATACGGTCCAGTTACCTCATATTTTACTGCGTTTAGTTTATTTTCTTCACAACGTTTTATTTATGACTAAAGAGAGGAATTTTTTTGTAACAAAGAACCAATTTAGGCATGTGAGTGTATATACAGGGTGTTTCCAAATTAAATCGCAAAACTTCGGGAGCGTGTAGAGGAGTAAAAAACTAAGAAAAAAAGTCCTATAGACATATGCTCGTTTTTGCTCCGTTTCAGAGAAATCGAAAAAAAATGTTTACATTTCTTGCCATATCTAGCACCGACATATTTGATTACATTTTCCACTTTCTGTTATGAATTTGTCAGTCGCTCTTTGAAAGCCTTTAACAGTAGATGAATTTTGTCTTTTGCAATATGCCGCGTACGTATTCTAATAGTGAATATGCTGATATGGTTTTTGTATACGGTTTCTGCAACGGTAATGCTTTAAAGGCGGTGCGAGAATATGCACGACGATTTCCAAACAGAAGAGTGCCAAACCGAAGAGTGTTTATGTTGACATTTAATAGATTGCGAGAGACTGGAACATTTTCAATTCGACAAGAAAACAACCGATTTCAAGCAGCGTTACGAAGAGATTTGCAGGCAGGGAATCGTATTTTACAACATTTTGACAATCATCCT
>NW_017255996.1:758869-795590 GCF_001594055.1 Mycetomoellerius zeteki
TTCTATGCATGGGGTACTCTGAAGCAAGAAGTTTATTCTTCGCCTATTCAATCAGAGCAACATTTGAGAAATCGTATCGTAGCTGCAGCGAACAGAATATCGCAAGAACAGTGCCTGGCTGCTACAAGAGCCGTGTTTGACAGATGCAATGCTTGTATTGCTGCAAGAGGTGCACATTTCGAACAAAATCTTCATTAAAAAGTTTATAAATAAAATAATTAAAATAATAAATTAAATATATTTTTTTCTTTTTTCGTGATTTCCTGCGAAACAAAGCAAAAAGAAGCATATGTCTATAGGACTTTTTTTCTTAGTTTTTTACTCCTCTACACGCTCCCGAAGTTTTGCCATTTAATTTGGAAACACCCTGTATAATCGATTGTTCTTTTTTGCTACTTTTATTATTCCAGATCATGGATTCTAATTTTGCTAAACCTCGTAGAGATAAATAAATAAGTAGATAAGTCAATTGTTTAAAAAATAGTTTTTTGTGTGTTCTTACATGTCAATGTATTAATAAATTTATAATCATAAAAGTAACATTGGATCACTTTATTTTTCATTTCTCTAACATTTTTTTTATAAAGAGGTAAATATATATTTGGACCACATTGGTTACATATGTATATTTACATAGGTGAAGTGAAAAAAAGTAGCGTTTAAATCATATTAGGTATATAAATATGATCTAAATACTACTTTTTCTTAAAATTTTCACTGCACCTACGTAAATATTTGAAAATATCTCACATTTTTTTAATGTTCAGAAACGTTTCCTCTTTTAAATCTGATCACCGATTTTCAATTTGGATTCCGCAAAAAAACTAGAAAAAGTCGCAAAGCTTAGGTAAGCCACACAGATTATCGTAGTAACCATTAGTTTTATTGTAGCGATTCGTATTTTTCAGTGGTGTACAAAATAACAGTTACTAGTGTAACGGCATCGTGAAAATTATACATAAGATACACGAAGGGACGTAACGTATAACATACTCGGGGAAAATATCGGCAAACATCATGGATCACGCGGTGCATCCGCTCATACTCTTGTCCTTTTAGATGAGCCTTCTTTTTCTCAACCAGCGGTTTTCGGTGAACGGACTACGTGAGATTAGTGTTTGCCGATCCTATGAATCCCCGACGAAAGCCGCGAAAGGGACTTATCAAAATCCTTCCGTTCGCATCCATAGAAGAAAGGGTGGTGGAGGCGAGCAGAGATGGGAGGAACTTTCATCGGATAAAGTTCTTTGCGGCTTCAGAATCGGAGATTCGCGCGAGAGACGCCCGGTGGACCTTACCTTCTCGTCAAGACGACGCTAGAGATTTCGACGGGTCGTAGATCAATATTATTTCGCGAAAAAGCTCGCTCGAAATCGGGGAGGAACGCGAAGTCGTTTGCGCGCGGGTCTCCGTTTATGAAAGATACATGCGTCGGCGGGCGAGCGCCGGCGTGGGCACATACATCTTCCATATAAATGATTCCGATCGCGGTGGTCCCGAGTCACGATCCGGCAAACAAAGGTGAAAAAGAATCTCTCTCGCCGACGTTACCCATGACCGCTCGCTTATCTGTCACTTCAAGTCAACACTCGTCCCGCGAAATTGGCGATTTCTGCGGCTGCAAGTATATTACATCGAAATATCGATATGAACATGATCTATGTATAATCTTCTCGGAATATATATATTCGTAAATGATTGAATAAATATCGGGAGACACGATAGTATCTAGGATGTCAAGTACTCAATTATTATAATTTTTTAATAAACATTTTTTTAATATATGAGATATATTACACAGTAAAAAAACATTTTGTACTTGTGTTAGAAATGGCTCATTCAAGTTTATTAAAATTTTGTGTTAAATTAATATTTAACATTTTTTATTGTCAAAATTTTATTGTCAAAATAATTTGGGAGTAAGTGAACAAATAACATAAAAAAATGTATTTTAAAACAGAATTTACATTTAAAATAAATGAAGAAAATAAATACATGTGGATTTGACATAAATGTTAATTTTACTGAAAAAAATATGCTTCCGCAGTTTGTTTACAAATTATGTTTGTTACATTTTTTTGGTAATTTTTTTTAATAATATTTATGTTACTATTATCCAACATATTCACCTTAAATTAACACAAAAATTTGAGTGGACTGTTTAGATTACGTATGGAATGTTTTAAATTTTCCAACTATATATGATGATGAAACGTTTTCGCAGTGAAAATAATCGTACATACAGGATTCAGAAATATCGTAATTTTTTTGATAAGCTGTTACATATATGAAGCTTTTTATCGGCGAATCCTGGATCGATGGCTGCTGCCCGATGAATTAACGAAAAGCGTTATCCAAAAGTTATTTTAATCATATTTGCGTGCAGTCTAATTTTACACTACACATATAATGACCGTATATGATTTATAGCGTTTAATGAACATTAAACCGCTATTGGCAATTTATCTCATTTTGACAACCAGCTTACCTATAATTAACATGTACATAAATATTTATCAGTTACTACCGGGATAAAGTAATGGAGGACTTTGTGACCATACGAATTAGCGATAATCTGTTAGAAATAAATTTTGAATATAATTTCGAAGAACGACATTAATATTAATTTACCATTCAGAGAATCAATCATTTAACTTTTTTTTCTGTGGCGGAGACGTGAAAAGTGAAAATGTGTGTGTGTGTGTGTGTATATGTACGTGCATACATACATACATACATACATATATAAAAATGTTCACTTTTCTCGTTTCCACTCTAGAAAAAGAATTACATAATCAATACCCAGAATAACGCAACCGCATAAATTGCAGGATGGGTTCGTTCGCGTGGAAAGTAGGCGATAAAATTTAGATCCGCCGGAGTTATAGGAATGTCTGAATACTCCATGCACGTATAATAAAATCCAAGTTTTGGCAGTCAAGCTTACGAATCCTTCATACCTCAAGTTTCCGCTTCCATTCGATGCACTCGAAATGGAAAGGAAGACCTATGAAGGAGAAACTCGTGAATACCCTTCTTGAAAGTATATTTTCTTCTTTTTAAAAATATATTGGCTTTTACAGCGTTTTTCGATAGCGAAAATGCTTGAAATGATATGATAAAACTGCACAACAAAATCGGCACATTACCGATATACGAAAAGCATAGAATGATATCTGCTTTATCTTCTCAGAAGAATTGTAGAATCATCACAGGTAATTCACTATAGAGTATCCGGAAACCATAAATTTGTTTTCGTGAGAAGAAAATAGAAAAAGAAATTTATGTACTTCAACTAACAAGAAACTTGGTTAGAACATCATTTAGCCACACACATTTATCTATACCTTATGCTTACTGGCTAACTGAAAATCCGCTATCAAAATGTTATTATTACCTGAACCAAATCCTATGTACCTTTCTTATCTTACGTCATAGCCCCCTTTTTTCATTTTATTTTTAAATTTTAATCTATTGGAAAAAAATTTTTATTTGTAATATTACAAACTTCAAGTAGATTTAATTTCGTTAAAAACGAACAAAATTTAAATTTAAAAAAGAATTTTAAAGCTTAAAGTCTGTACTTTTGGAAAGTCACTATGTTAAGTTTCACTATTTTAAGTTTCTGTGAGTTTGATCATTTTTATATGTAGAAAACTAAGAGCTGGACGAAATTTTCTTTCACTTTATGGGCGTGTCACGTGCTCAAAAGAAACTTACGAAAATTTTCGATTTTCTATCGTGAAAGCTTAAAGTTTTCTTTACAAAATCGTTTCTTTTATCTTCCTAAGATTTTTTGTTACTAAGTTATTAGCGGATTAAATAAAGGAGCGTTTTGACTTTTATTGCTCATAATTCCGTTAAAGATTATCGTATCGCAGTTCAAAAAACTCCTTAAAGCTAAAACTTTGTTCGGACGAATGATATAATTGTCAATTTTTTAAAAATATGTAGACATATATGATACAAATAAAGCACTACAAACTTTTATTGTAACCTAATACATTAATTACAAAATATTATTATTGTCTATATATATATATATATATAAACCCAAACTTGTATACATTTCTTATTTTACGATCTTTTTTATTCTACTCCTTAGTTTACATCAATATCGTGAGAAGCAAATATGATTTATAAAAGGATAAAGAATAGAACTTTCTTAATATCTCAATCAGAAAAATGCGTTCTTTTAATAGTTTATCCTGTAAATTAATTTCAGATTAACACCGATAGTAATGTCATCGCTTAATTTATCATTAAAAAGTGTCAAGGGTTTTGGGACATCGCGTTTATTTTTAGAGTCCATAAACTCGCATTGCCTTGTAATTAGGTGCATCTCGTTGTAATTACGAGTACCTCATGGGACATAATGCATGGCACCGCAGTGCCATGCAATATGCGGCATAATTCATTTTAACATTACGTTACTTCGCGTGGTATTATTTCGAAGAGACATAATTATCATTTTATTTAAAACCAATTTTGTATAAATTATTTTTCACAATCTTTTTCATTATCGATATGTCGAGAAATTAAAAGTCTTACATGTTTATTATTTACGTGGCTTTAAACGCAAACAACACATTATTTAATTTCGAGAGAGTACATTACATTACTGTTATTTTCTCGTTATCACGCGATTATCCAATGCAAGACAAATCCAAGGCGTCTTTGACTTGGTCCGACTTGGCGTCTGACTCAGCCGCCCTGTCCGGATACTTGCATACAAAGAACGTCATGTGTCAACGGCAAGAAAGGAGGGATTACTGTAATCATGAAGAATGGTGTAGAATCTTGGCGTCCCGGTTACACACCTCTCTAATGACTTTTCAACAGACGTCATAGCTGTGCGATCCTATCTATTTAGAGCGTAGGATTTGACATTTTTTACTGATTCTCATACATAGCTAACGCCTGTACCCTTTGAAATCTCACGATCTGCAGTTTTGCTGCGGTGTAAAGAAAACGAATTTGCGTTGAAAGTTTTTATTTTCTTTCTATCTCTTTCTTCTTTTTAGCCCTTTGTATTTCAGCATAATCTCTGAATACACCAAAGCCGACCGTTCGACTTCCGTTCTTCCTTGTGCCTGAGAAAGCGTTAGCGTTATCGGTTCACGTTAATCAAATTGCATCGTCACGGGAAGAAAAGGCGAACGTTCTGTATTTCAAATTAGTAGTTAGCAACTTACTCCTGCTCTTCCCTAGACGGCGAGAAGCGCAGATAAGATGTGCATTGAATTGCGTAAGGTACAAATACGAAGGAATATTCCTCAGGCGTTCTCCGAGATAGAAGAGGTACGTAGCTGCTAATTATGAAAGCATCCAGCCCTTGGCGGAACTGCGAGTGCAATGGTGAAATTCGTGGATGGTTATTAATATCACATGAGATATCCGCATTTCTTGGCCATCTCGGCAAACATCGGATTAAGAGTGCTCCGAGATGAAACAGGATTTCTACGGTACGAATGCAAACAGATTTTCTTAAGCATCGAGAAGTGAATTGCGCGGGATTTTCCCATGGTACGAGGGTGTCGAATTAATTGCATTACGCGCGAGATACATGTCGACATGGACGACGTAATAGTTGGCGTTTAGCCGGAGATACAGAATCATTCTAGATGGAGCTACTAGTATATCCGCATTCGTGACGACCGAAGTGAAAAGGAACGTACAATCGGGATGTTCCCGGTGCTTGCATTATCCGTCATCATATCCGAAGGCTTCCAACTCAGCTTATCCTTTCATGTAGGAAAGACGAACGCCCTTTCATTTCTGAGATGAAATTTCTATTGACGATCGCTAACCTAAGAGGTAACCTAAAAGCTTGAACGAAATTAGTAGCTTCACCGTTCACGTGTGAATCAATAGCTTCAAATCGTCAGCGTACGATAAAATTTAGTTTACAAGATACTATTAAATATCATGAAATATCACGAAATGACGAGAAATTATTATAAATTGTAATTCCAAGTGTCAGGCGTTCGAGATACCGCGACAGCGGAGGAGAGATATGAAATTAGCATAAAATTCTTGATAAAATTCCTCGTTGGTCTCTCCGTTTCAAGATAATCTCATTATCGCGAGATGCGTGCCATTGCTTTCCGCAGGCGCTTGAATAATTTTACGACAAGACGGCATCGCCATCTATCTTGGTCGGACGAATATTAAACCTCTTCTCCTCAAAAATACAGCGTAGGTCGTATGCTAACATTTCATGCAGCGCAATGTCGTATTTTACGGCCGTCTCGCAGACCGGGCGAAATAGGAACAACGACGGGATAAAGCGGAAGAAAGACGTCGGGCGCGAATGAGAGGGGCGCAGGTTTCCACGTCAACCCCGCTGCTGTGCGACTCTGAATGACCCTAGCTCGTGCATCGTTGGCCGAAGGGGTGCTTTTTCTATACGCTCGCGACACATTCCGCTCGGAGAGCGTAGGTGCGGCGCCGGTTTAGCGACGGCACGGTCGATTACATGGCCGCCATTAAAAGCTCTCAAAGGCCGTCAATAAGCCCTGCTTATCGCTTTTCACTCGCTCTAATTGCGTATTATGATTCAATTGTAGCCCGCACGATGCGACGTGACGCAAAGCAGCGGAACGTTTACGCGAAAGCGGCAATAACGAGCATTCGTCAAGTAGAATTGAAACTCGCGCATTGACGTCGCGTTTGCTATTAACCGATTGTTCGCGCGAACGCAAAGCGAGAAGCAAAGCGAATAAATACCTATCAGCAAGGAGTGCAATTTCGCCGCTGAAGACCGGACGAATCTATGCATCGACGACGACGATGACGACGACGACGACGATTGTGACTCGATTAAACACATTTGATTTCACGTGAATGTTCTTTGTCCTTGGAACGCTTCCCATCATGCCACGTCGCCATTTACTTCTGTCCCCAATTATACAAAACGTGCTCCGAATCTCTGGTCGTGCGGAGCGACGCTAGGATTTCCTCCTAGTCGACGAAAGCCTCTAACTGTAGGCAAATATCGAAGAACAGATTGCTCCCTGGGCTGGGAAACGCAAGTGCGACGCGGCACGGCGTCGCCAGACCAGCTGCTTTACGGTCCCGAGGGTGCATCCGTGAATTTATCGGGCTCTCAGGGTAGGATACACGCGCAGTAAAACGAACGACATTTTAATACGAGACAAGCGGTCGCGTCGCCGGCAGCCGGGAGGAATGAGAGGCGGCCCGAGATTTTATGAGTGAAAACGAGAGAAGATGGAAATTGATAATCTCGAGGAAACTCGTGGGAAGAGCAATCCGTCATGCCGGCATCTGGCATCTCATTGTACCCTTTTTCCTCGCAGTAATGTTGATATCTCTCATTGTACGATACATCCAAACAATTTTCTGTAAAATAGTATTAATGTCGACGTCGTTTGTTCTGTCGATAGCTTGTCACGAGATTGGAAATTTCATGTAAATTGCTCGCGTCTCGACGGTAGCAATAACAATGGAGCCGAACGAATTTCAGTGAAATCCGCCGCGTCGCGCGGTCATGAGAGAGTTAACTCAAAGGAAGATAGATCGTTGAACGGTTTCAAAGGGCACATCGATGAAAGATATTTTCCTGGGAGACCGACGAAGCGCAGCGCAACCGACGATGGCGGCGCTTAAACATTTCAATACGGGGTCGTAGATCGATAGATCGATCGTTCTTTATCGGAGCCAGAGCGCAAAGCTAAACCGATAAGGTGCGAGAGAAAAGTCGGTTACGGCCGACTTTTTTATGGCCATGGCGGCTGGTTTTATTCCGTTCGGGTTATATGGTATTCGCCATACTGTTCTACGTAAACATTGAATGCGATTACTGGGAGTGTCGTGCTAAGGGAAGAATTGGCTGTTGACTCGGTCAGTATACGGTGGACCACCGTTGGGAACCATCTTCTAGTCTGCAAAATATGCAAATGCGGTCCGCATTCTCGACAGAATATCGAACAAGTATAATGTCGCGATGAGAGCCTCCTGCACACCTGCGCGTCGGATATATCGACAGTTATCTCATCGGGATTGGTTATTCTGTGTAGAAGCTACAACTCCCCGTCGATCGTAACAACAATCGCGTATCAACGTCCGCTTCAAATGAGAAAGGAAATTCAATGTAACGACAACAGTTCTCGATGGCACAAAGCATACATAGTGTGTACACGCATCTTCATCCTTCGTTTCCTCTTTCTCTTTATCGTCCCTTCCTTTGAATGTTCGTCATGCGAAAAATTTTGTGGAGGCCATATTTTTATATTTGAGAAAGGTCGTGCAGTCTTCTAAATGATTATTTTATTCCTTTGAGTGTGCGGCGAGCGACATTTCCACGTAGTAAAAAACATTTCATATTTATGTTGGAGACAGTCCACTCAAGTTTTTATTAACATTTTGTGCTAAATTTTTAACATATTCAAATGTTAATTTAATGTAATGATTATATTTGTATTAAATTGATATTCAATATCTTTTAGTGTGTGTGTGTCTGTGTGTCAAAATAATACATTTTATTAAATAAATAAATAACATAAAAATAATGTATCCTCAAATTTATGTTTAAAACATAAATTTGAGGGTAAATTCTAGGATAAATGAATAAAAGATAAATGTATGTAATAATTCAACATTATAAATGTTAATTTTATTGAATAAATATGTTTCCACAATTTGCTTTCAAATTGTGTCAAACTGCTACATTTTTTGTGTTAATTTCTACAAAATAACTAAAAATGTATACAACAACAGCTCCAATAAATACCAATTAAACAAATATATCAAAATGTAAAGGGCTATTAGAATCAATTGAATTGTATGTATATATACTGAAGAGGATCGATATTATAGGTCGAAACATTTGAAAAAATTATTTAGATTATTTTATAATGATATTATAATATTGGCATATATATCAACTTGTTTGGCTCCAATAGTTCTTTATATTTTGACATATTATTTCTACATTATGTTATTTTCCTAAATATTCATTCATTATCATCTTTTGTTAAATTAACACAAAAGTTGAATGAATCGTTTGAGACAATGTATTAAACATTTAACATACAATAAATTTTCCATAGCCAAGAAGTCCCAAGTTATCGTGAGAATACATGGTTTGGTCTATACAGACATAACAAAGTAAACTTTAGCAAGTGAATAGGTAATCGCATAACTTTAGAGAAATTAATGCCATCCGCGATTAAATATATTTTCTCCTTTATTCATATTCTAATACATACGTAGTAAAAATATGATAAGGAATAGAGACTGTAACGAAATATAATTATGAAAGTGTATGTGTGTTACGAATGTGAAAATCGGTGTTATCAAAGTGGTAATATTCAGCGCTGAAGCACTTTTTCCTTGAAAAATTTCTCAAGAAACCCCCGTCATGCGTCACGAGTGCATCACTAGGAAATTTCTCATGCAAACTTTTATCGACGTTACATCAAGCTTCTTAAGATATTACTCTCTGCTAGCCGTCGCTCAATCCGCCACTGGGTCTTTGAGAAAACTCCAGGGCCACCCACTAAATATTTAGCGAATAGAGCAGGATCAGAAAAATGGAGTTCATTAAAAAGTCCCTCCGAGAGCTTTGCCAAAGCGATGGCTTCGGTCGTCATGAATGCCTCTCGTGGGACCCCTTACATTAACAAATCCTACGGCGCGCCTCCTCGTAGCGCAGAAAATGTAGGATTATACATCGAACCGTTGAGGTTACAATCGCAAATAGTAAAATGCAGTCGGAAATTCTCTCGAGTAGAAGCGCCTCCGGAACTTTCTTGCAGACAAGTAAGAAATCACGAAATATCTGGAATAAATTCACAACGAGTATTGTTTCGCCTCCGGCGTGTCGCACGAATTTCTACGCTTAACGGAAGCTTGAAACTACTTTTTAACGCCATCTTGAGCTCTCGACTAGCTTTCGCAGAAGTGCAATATAAGTGCACTTGAACAAGCGCTTTTCACGAGTACATCATCAAAAGAAAATATTTCTAATATTTAGTGACAGAAATGTTCTACTTTGCGCCTTTGAGAATGTAACAGCCGCGACGCGGGATAACGTTGTTAAGCCAAAGGAAAGTTGTAAAACATTACAACTTTCGCGAATTGAGGTAATCTATAGAATCAGACTCCTTAACTTTGTTTCCGAAGTTGAAACTCGATAAATCTTACATTTTATGCACATTTATATAATTTATACACATTATGTTTTCATATTATTATATATTTACTGAAAGAACAATTTTGTTGAAGTAAGTATCCAAAAATTTAGCCACATATAAGAATCTTAAAATAATTTTTAATAGACATCAACATAATTAGGATACTTAAACTCTGGATTACTGGAATATTAAAACTTTGCGGCAATGTTGGCAACGTTTAAACGTTTTATATGTATAACGCAATAAAAGTTTCTTATTTGAAATAGAAGAGGATTATATATGTACGCGAGTGACCGAATGTTTCGGCTCGCGATTATTAGTATATCATACTGATTGTGTTTAAATGCCCGAACGTTTCGACGCACAGTCACATCTGAGATAAATTAAATTCATGAATCTAATAAGAATATTATATTATTTGAAACATCTGACTTTGACCGATCCTTGGCGCTCTCTACCATATTGTGTTTTATATAACTATTTTGATGGCTCAAGAAAATTATTTTCAGATCTCTGTATCTAGCTAAATTTTTAGATACTTCAAATTCTTTTCATATGTAATTAATTTTATATATATATATATATACATACATGTAAGTTAGTACATATACATAACTATGACTTTCCCTTCTAACAGCTCAAAAGTTAGCACATATATACGTATTAACTTTTGAGCTGTTAGAAGGGAAGTCGACAAAGGATTATCTAAGATCGCATATATGTCTTTATCATGGGAGAGTGCAATCTTCTTGGCTCGTAACATTGTTCCTCTATACTTAACTTTTAATCAGATTAGGGGGAGCCTTTATCGATAATTTACTCTTACTTACGCGAATTGCAAGAAACACGAGAAGCAAGACACAGCAAACGCGAAGAGGAAAAGGTACTTTATTATTACACGTTTCAACTGATATCGTGAATGTAACGTAAATAGCCAGAGTCTCAAGAGTGATATAGATATGCGAGAAACAATATTCAATTATTAAAGTACAAAGAAACCAACGAGTTGTACGATTCAAAATATAACGTTTCTAAAATTGGACTTGCGCCACTTTCAAAGTTCATATATCGATCTACCAAAATTATCTCGCTATCGTCCGGATTTATTCACAAGTACGAACGCGCCTCGATTTTTCATTGGCGATAACAGCATTGTGGAAAATCGAAGGCATGGCGCGAAGGACCCTACAGGCGGATGGATTTTATAACAGCTTTCCGCATTGGCGGTCGAAATAACGTTGTACAGATCGTGACATGCACAGGCCTCTCTCTTCCTTCTCTCTTTTTCTATCTCTCTATCTCCGTCCCTATCTTTCCCACTTCATCGAATTTATACCGGTAACGCATTTTCCACCGCCCTACTTCGTTCACTTCCGGAAAACGAAGAAATGAAGTTGAATCCGAGAGAAAATAGTGAAAAGGGTGCGGTTTGCGCCGTAGAACTACAAGCGCCAAAGCGCTCGCGACATCGAATTTCCAAATGAAATAAGATTGAAAATTGCTGAAAGCAGTCTAAAATACTAAAACTTAACAGTTAGTTTCGTAACGTTTAACGACGCTGGTAGAGAAAAGAGAAAATAGATAAAATCGGTAAAAAAATACGAGAGTAAAATATAGTTGCTGTATATTTATACAAAGTGTTTTTAGTGTACAGATAATAATATACCGTAATATATTATAATTTTAATAATACCGTAAGCATATCACACTTTTTTTATCGTATAAACGGTAGAAATTTTTACGCTCTAACAATTTTTATAAAGTGAAAGGGTTGCTTTTTGCACCAAAGAAATGTCCCCTCTGATTGACCGGTTTCACTCGAAATCAATAGGGCTCGGCCGCTCCCTGGTATGCTTTATATTGAACCGCTTAGTATATAGAGCACGTAACCAATACACGTACATAAATAATCATAAAGGGACGAAATCTGCATACAGAACTCCACGTAATCAAACCTTTTCGTAACGCAAGTGTCATCTCTAACAAATGTTGTGTAAATTTCATCAGGAACGTTGTATCAGCAGAGAATTTTTATTGTTTTCTAAAAGTATATATATTTACACCGAGCTGAAATTACTAGCAATAACACAAGCGCGCGCTGATAATATAAATCGACGTTAAAACGCTCGTGTTCAGAATTTAGCCAGTCATCTGTAGTCATAACGATTTTTTTTAGCAGTTTTATTCGATCTCTCGATAGAACAATTGACCGCGACGGCCGTGATCGTTTACCTCTAAAATAAAAAGCATGCCCCGCTTTTTGATTCTTTTTTTTTTACGCGGCCATCAATTCTCCATTATTTGCGCGAACGACTCTACCACGCCCTTCGTTACGTTACCGCTATTACGATATCGCTAAAAATCGAGGGCTATCTCTTGATCTTACGCATCTATGTTTATCGTTTGTCTATTCATTTGTAAGTAAAGGCAGAGTTATGACCTCGATTATAAAAGTGATAAAAAAACAAATTGATTTTTACGATCATCGAATGAGGCTTCGTCTCTATATGCGGAGCTATATACAAATATTCATTACATATACAAATATTAATACTATTTAACAATATTGTTTATTTAGGATCAACGCAATTACGGACTGGGGCCATTTTAGACAACCTACATTCATTTTATCGCAGCTCCTTCGTAATTAGAGCTCCACTGACACGATCTTGTTTTGGAACTGACTAAAATAAGGAATTCGATTTTTTTGATAAATATATACAATTGATTTAAAGTCGTCGTCTTGAGAATATAGAGAGATTTGCTTCAGAATAGAAAATTTTTTGTTAACGAATCAATAGACGTCAGTTTTTTTAAAGAACGTTTCATCTCGTAAATCACGGAATATATTAATTGAGAGCGATTTAACTGATACGCTTAATTTAAATGTACAATATAAAGAATGTAATAAAATTTATCTATATTATTTATATATATGAATATGTATGTATTATATTTTACACTTTCATTTTTTACACAAATACATTTCTTTCACTTTATAATATAATTAGTTCCTTTTCTAAAATCAAACGCGCGTTCTTCACTTTAAATACTGCTTATTCATCGAATCCTTCTCGTTATTCTTTCTCGTTATAACTGTTATTCCAAAAATGTCGAATGAAAAACAGCGATGATCGATATGGAATACGTTCAAAAAAGCGCGACAGTCTCTATATTTATATAAAGCGTGAAAGATAAAATCGTGCACGTGCGCATAGACGAATGAAATTCTCGGCACAGTTGAAGTTTGCATTATGCACAGAGAGCTTTTTGCCGGAAGCTGCACCTGGCGCTTGCAAGAACACCACGCGTGCAGCCACTACCTCCTCCACTGGATGGCGCTAAAAAAGCGAACGCGTTAGTCTCATATTGGTAAAAATGTACTAAATTTTAATAAATCATTTCTTTGAATAGTACCAAACTAAATATAAAGATATATTTTTATTTGATACAAGAACTATTAATTTGCAGAAGTTATGCGTTTCGCGGGTTATTTCCGTGTCCAAATCCATTCTTAGAATGAATTTGGACATAGAAATAACCCGCGAAACGCATAATTTCTGTATAGAAAGTGCCCGTGGAAGCCTCAAGAGTATAACCATTAATTTATTGCGATTTAACTGCATTTTTTATTGAATAAATATTTATTTATCATTAGTAAACATTTAGTTGATACTATTCGAATAAATATTTATTAAAATTTAGTACATTATATTTACAATATCCTTGTGTGCATGAATTGCAAAAGACGAACCTTAAAATGTATGTGAATGAAGACTTTTAATGTAAAGCTCAAATATATAATATCTAGCATTAATAAAATCACGTACTAAATTAAACGTCGGAAAACTGAATCTCCTAACGCGCTTTAAATTTTAACATTATACATCGTTGGCGTTCCAGAAATAAAATTATCTCTGGAGAGAATCGGATGCAAAAAAAGAATAACATTTTCATTAGATAATGAGGCTGGATTGATCTCATTTCTCTTCGATTTATCTTTCGTCTGAAAGAAGAGACTTTCGTAATGGCCTTTACATTACATTTATATCGACCTGTGCTTTTGTGCGGCCGTATACGATAGATACATGACCCCATGATGGACAATTTGCGGTTCCACATGCACGTGTCCCAAATTCCGGCCGAGTCGAGCCATCGAATCGATCCCGTTGAAATTTCGAGATGAAGTTGTGCACTTCGTAAAATTTTCAGCCGGGCCGCACCACACGGGAAACAGCTTATTTATTTAGACGATGTGAGTTCTACTTTCAGAGAAGCTGCATCTTCCGCCTCTTGACCGAGTCAACGACCGCGAGGGAAACGTGGACGATCGTGTATATGATTTTTCGCTCCCTTCTCTAATGGTCGCGTCTCAAGGAAGGATAATGCTGTGTAACGTGAGACGCTGAAAGCCGTATTTGTGCCTCACGTTTGTTTGCAGCTATCTGTGACTCTATACAGGGAGTGTCGAACTTTTTCCCGTCGCGGTGCAACTTTGCCTGTACCGATAGACAACTGTGGCATGTGTCGCGCGTATGAATGGGCGACGTTGCTCGGAAAGCTCACAAGCTACATTCTCGAGACGGCGCGCCGTGCGATCATGTTCATGTGTGCAAGATGAGATTTTCTGCGTGGACAAATGCATCTTCGACGAAACGACGCGACGTAACGTCTTGCGCACAACCACAAGGATGAAATGTTTCTGTTTTTCGATACTCGCGATTGTTGTTCGCGATGCCATGATTCGATGGTCGCGATGCAACGTGAAATTGGAATTTCCGCAACTCAAAGGACCCAACCGTCCATGGATCCCTTTACAACGAGCACGAGTGAAATGCGCGTCTTGTCATTCGGCTGACATCAACGGTCAGTTCCGTTTCGTGTGTGCCTTTCACGATCGATCGGCCGCTGGAGGGTTTGATGTGTACACACGAAGCATGTAACATTTCCTCCGCTATTCGTGTCTAACTAGACTCGTATCCGCAGCCGCATTCCACATGCAAGATTCACTTTTCAGTCATATCACATCGTAAGCGGATTTCGGTTAATGTCCGATTATTCGTGCATGGGGTATTTAATTAGCGTACGCCATTAGCTAGTCAAATTTCGAGAAAGCATTACAGAATGTTTAATTAAGCAAAAGCCTTATCATGTATGAACGAGTATCAAATTAAATACGAAAAATCATATAGAGTATTATATGTATCATCGAAAGATATTTAAAGAGAGCATTGAAAACGTTTTATGAAATAATTATATTTTCCTAGATTCCATTCTTTTAAAATTTTTTCTTAAGATTTTTAATATATTTTTTTCTAAATAAGAAAATAATCTATAAAAATATAGAAAGATAAGGACTTTACAAATTAAAATTGATAAATAATAAAGAGCATTTAAACCCATGCAGGATCATTTTTGTAAAAAGTCTATTCAATTTCGTTACATATATCTAATAATTGTAAAATTATAGGTATATAGACGTTTCGATATCAGATCATCATTAGTATCACGATGATAAAATAATCTATAATTTTTATATCAAAAATTATATTTATTATTTATATTTATAATTTTTTTTAACCCGAATATAGTTACTTGGGACATTTTTATACCTTAGTTGCAAACAAAATATAAATTTTAAAATATTGTTTTGTATAAATATTGTTTAATATATTCTTTCTTTTTTACCAATTATTATTTACGAATCTTTAAATATGCAATTCCAAAAACCACAATATAAAAAAGTATTTTAATTAACATTTTAATTTTTTATAAATGCCCAAAAAGTGCACATAAAATGAGATAAATGTCTATTCGGACGTTGAAGAGAGAAAACCTATTGATTTTAATGGAAGTATAAAAATCTAGGTTATATTGTAAAAAATCAAATGACTATTCCCGGGTTAAATAAAAAATACAATTATATTTCACAAAAGTAATTTCATACAAAATTTTCCGTGAAAGAGTTAAGAGCGTATGGTTTGTTACGCATAATCTAGTTACGTATTTATCTTACGAGAGAACCCCCCTATCGGAACTGTTCCTCACCGATTTTGATGAGCTTTGGATATGTTGTAGAGTATAAAGAAATATTAGACATATATTTTTTTTATCAACGTATCTCAAGGTTTAGGGGATGAAACACCCCCTCGAAAAAAAATGGATTTTATCGTTTTTAGCAAATATCTTCGAAACTATGCGATATATTAAAAAATATTTAATACAAAAATTTTATAGTATTCTGTGGTCTTTATAATGGTACATTCACTTTTTTTTTAATATCAAATTTTTTAACTTTCTCCCACCTCCACTCATTAATTTTCACCCCCTAAACCTTGAGATACATTAATAAAAAAATATGGGTCTAATATTTTTTTATACTCTACAACATATTCAAAGCCCATCAAAATCGGTGAGGGACAGCTCCGACGGTTCCCTTGTTAGATGTATATTTAACTGACAAAGAAATAAGCAATTGCAGTCTAGGAAGTTTGTAAATGACGAAGAGAGCGAATAGTGTATCTGGGATAAGCAATAATTACTTCGAGAACAAGTACGCTTATTCATGCTTACTTACGTGCTCGCGATCTCGGAGTTCGTGCCGATGCAAAAGGCTTATTTAGGAGGGATGCGACTTGAAAGGCTTCGCGTCTTCGTACCGGAATTTAGCATCAGAGAGCTTTACCTTCCTCCGCATGGCGCCATTCCTCATCGGTCTTTGGAATTAAATCCCGGCCGCTTCCACATCCTCGGACTTTCCAGCCCGCACGAATCACGCGAGAGAGAAACGTATTTCCCGACGTGAGAGATACGTCTCTGACACGCGGCTCGCTTTTTTTAGGCAAGCGTAACCTTGCACCTCGTATGTGTACAGGCAATCGACAGCAATGCCAATAATCTCGTGTCTCGCCACTCTACGTACGCGTAACGCGACCAGAATATTTGCCCGCGCTGCTTTTTCTCTCGTGTCTCTTCTTCGCGAAATATTATCCGGTCGACAGCCGGTGTATCGCATATATCAGTCTAGCTCTATGCGCGCGACATCGAAATCTCCTTACATCGTAAATTCGAGTGCGGTGTATACGGCGGAAGTACCCCGCGTATCGTCAAACCGTTTCCGCGCAACGTCGAAAGTCGAGCTTCCGCACTCGAAAAGCGATTACACGCCGGTTCCTCAATGGATTACGTCAAGACGCTGTATCTGGCCGAGCGGAGTGTTGCGAGACATTTATGTAATATTTTCCTGAGAGAGACGAAAGATGATTTAAAACGTCCGGTTATACTTTATTGCTACGTTGTTGTAATATCGACATCTTGAAACTAGGGCAACCGATAGTAACCTATGATTCATAGATGGAGAAACGAATATCCTATATGTGTCGTATAATATATATACATCTCTTGCTTTCGAGTTATGGGATAATATTAGTTACGTTATTTCATTTTACGCTCTCTGATGTATTATCGCTCTAAAATTTCGATGACTTCGAAGGGTGGAATGCATTGTCGTTCCGCGACCGTTTCATCGTTGGACAGCAATTTTGTACCTAGTACGCGGCGGGAAAGTTACGATCTGTCGATTCCGGAAATTGGAAAGGCGTAAAAATGGGACGGCACTGGGGACGCGTCCCTATAACTTCCCCATTCCGTAATCAAAACCACGAAAGAAGTAAATTATCTGTCGTTTAAAGTATTGACGTACGGTGTCCGCCATAATTCACAAGGGCGCTATTTCCGAACAGTAGTTCCTGGATAACTTGCACAAAGGGCTATAATTTATCGGAGCCCGGAATCTTCACTCGGCGGGGTTTTAACACCGTGCCGTGTAATCCATCAGAGCGCATAGCGGTGCGAATACGCCAAATAAATATTTTCGCAGAGATATCATTTTACATAAATTCTGTAAAATGATTAATTGAATACGCCCGGATATGTCGAATTCTCATAGAAGGTCGGTGCATGTGATCTGAATAAATTATTGTCCACGCATATGATACGATGGTTTAATATTCGAGATACGATATGTCAGTGATATCGATGCGCGAAACGTCCGTTTTATTAATTATTATTTTATACAAATATTAACACACTGATTAATCTTTCATAACGCAACGTGGACACAAATCGAATATTTCTAGATAAAGACAAATGGCTGGAGGATCTGGGATAAGTTTGCACAGTACAACAAATACCGAATACAGATTTCTAGAGAAATAACCGCTACCTGCCTGCAATTATTTTCTATAATCCAGCAATGGCTTGTAACGTATACCACCGGCAATAAATAGTGCGCGAGAGAACTAAATAGTGTTTCCACCATTTGCAACGACGCTTGCAATTCACTTCTACGACATCCTTGCTTACAACTTCTGCGCAACATCTTTCATATCATCGTATTATTAATGCCCTCGATTTAACCAGACAAGAAATTACACCAAGACACAAAGCGAGGTCTGAGGAGAGCGCAGATACCTTTATCACAGATTCCATCGACATTCTTGTATAGATCCTTTTATCGTACTTGTAAAATCGCGCGGAATGCAATAACTTTTTATTTCATCACTTTACTCATAATCGGATCTAAGTGTTTATCCTTTGTAGACGAGCGACCCCATTTGAGATCATTCTCTGTTATTTTATAAACTGCTCATTTGATTTTCATGAAACTTAATCTATGGAGTAATTCGATAATGCTTATTTGAATCTGAGATCAAAAATAAAAAATTCAAAATGGTGAATCTACTGAGGCGGACAGAATTTCAAAAAAATAATCTGATTATCGTAAAATTCAATTTTAGAGAATTTTTAATTACAAAGTAACATTGAGTTTCCAATTTCGCTTTATTTGAAGCTCACCTATGTTACAACAGTTAGAATTGATTTCGAAACTGACTTCCAAATGTATTGATACTCGATTTTTCTTCATTGGAGATTACTATCCGTTTGAAGTTAGAGTATTTTTAAGTTACACTTAAACTCAGTGATACCAAAGACTTCCTAAAATTTTCACGATAATCAGATTATTTTTTGAAATTCAAATTTTAGAATTCTCTGTAGTCAGAATCGAATTTACCGACCCCACAAATCCTTAGCAAACAAGGTCTTCTTCAAGTTTCTTTGTTAGAAAGCTTCCGTTAGAAAGCTTCTCAAAGTTAACGTACATTATACTCACGGAAAAGAGCACTGTAAACGTCATAGAAATTTCCACAAAAGCTTTGAGAATATCGTCGGATTACGCGTGATTTTTACACACAATTTTTTAATGAAAAAAACTTCATATCTCTCTCTCTCTCTCGCCATAAAATGTAAGACATGATTAAACGAAGTTATCTAACTGATTACGGGAATAAGTATCCCAAAAAATGAGGATAATCCCTTCTTGTTCTTTACAATTTAAAGACATCTTTATGTTACAATTATTTCATTCTGGCTTTGAATTTTTAATTCGAAGAATTGTGGTTTAATTAAATTAAGTCTCCTTGTGTGATCTTTCACAGTACTTTGTTTAATCTTGTGGTATCATTAGAAGGATTTGCCGAGTCACGTGCCCTATTTTATGCTCGAACACACTCGTCTTTTCATGGCATCTCTTCGGGTATAAATAATGATCACTCGAGACTTCGTGCCATCGACTTTGATCCCCATTTCTACACCACGTGAACCGTATGAAAGTCCGACAGAATCGCCGCAAGAACACTTTGCAAAAAGCTTGCACGATGCGATGGCCTGCCCTGACAGATTCAGAAAACGCAATAGCGGAAAAACGAATTTCTTGCCTCTTCCTGTATTGATTTCACGACTGTCGAAGAAGTGATTCCTCCGATTATTAGTCAATCTCTCTACAAATAATTCTATTAGCGCCTCCCTTTAAAAATGCAATGTATAATGTACAACGAGATCAAGATTAATGAAATGATGTGAAAGGGACAATTTTTAAAGGTTGTAACTCGACAAAGAACCCTTAAAATTTTCAAACGTACGAGCGAGGGAAAGGTTCCGTGGAGAGTTCATCTGGAAACGTGCCAAACGCTTCTCCACCAACATTGCAGCGACATTGAACGCAACTTTTCTAATAAGAGCATCAGCCTCGATATCCAATAGAATCTATTCTGTGCTACTCTAGCCATTTTTGTCTCGCGAAATATACCGTTATATTCGCAATAAACGATAATTCGAAATTCCTGCGAAAGAGGTCAATGATCTCGAAATTTCACAGGCACCTCCATACGCTCTAAAATATCTATTAAGTTCGAACCTGAGGTGCTTCAAAAAATTGCTTCCCTTATCGAGTTTTCGAACTAAACCGCAATATACGACCGATGCACCGTTGCGGCTGTATACTTGCATGGACTCTCCAGTCGTTGACCTTAAACAGCGAAAAATGCACGATAAATGCAGATGGATCCGCGCCAGAAGCTTTTGCCGTTGCACTATGGCATTGGTCGCAATTCTTCTGCCAAATCCTTTAAACTCCGATACACATATTTTCGAGATGGAACCCTTAGGCGAAGGGATTTACACAAATATAAGAAATACTTCTCTTTTCCATCATAAAAGTGTAAAAATAGCTATTTCTTCGAACATTGCGAACATGCCCTTCGCAAGTAAATGTATATATTAGCTTGTAGTGTGTTTTCTTTTCCAATCTTATAAGTTTTTGGAAATCCAGACCATCGAGACGCCAAGAGAAAACAACTAAATTTCATACATTTTTTTGGATTATTGTATCGAATTACATAAATGAAAAAAAAATAATATATAATTATTTATTCGTTTTTTTTTCAAACAATTTATTACATAAAATAAAAAAGTACATTTCACAATATAAAACACAATAAATACATACAACATGAAAAGTTTGAGAAGAGAATATTGCGTATATTGTGTGTTATATGTTATGTGTACAATAGCTATCTGCGTTGCAAAAGCGTCGATAAAACGTTATCGTCAATTTTAATTCCGTTACGAAACAATGGTACGTTAGCGCGTTTTGCGGCATACGGTATAATTCTGAGATTTTACTAGCAAATATACGCGACGGCGCTGCGGCGCGGCGTTTCGAGCATTGAAACAACAGGATCGAGTTCTCGAGTAATGGCACGTTATTGAACATTGGCGCGCGAGTATCGTCATCAGTGAAGCTTACGCATCACTGGCCATCCTTTGATACGCGCGCTTCGTTAATTGTGAAAAACGAAGTTATTGGATATCTCGTTTCGCGTAATGCCAATAGGCCCCTCCCACTCCGCATGACTTTGAAAAGCAAAGGCTGAACGTTCAATAGTCCCTTCATTTCTCCGCTACTAACTACCACCGTCCATTTCGGTCTCGACAACGAGAGGCAACGATTTACGTTCCGTTATCTCTCCTGTTTGTCGGAGTTTTCCTGCCTCCTTGAGCAGGCAAGACAGATAATAGGATATACCGATACCTATAATCAGCGAATGTTGTCGGGAATTATCCGAACAAGGAACCCTCTCTTTTCCTTCAAGGTACTCCTATTTGCGGCCATCCATTCTCTTGCTTGTATTTTTTAAAAATACAAACCTGTAATGTGACATTAATGGCATGTTTTACAAATGATGGAATAGAAACAATGAGATTTAATCAATCGCTGTCAGATAAGTTGGACCATTAATCGTACAAGGGCTCATACGATGATGACCGGAATCGATATCCACGTGATTCTTAACGCGTATGATTAATAACAGTAAAGAGCACGTCTAATTGGCTACATGGTAACTCACTAACTGTAAGCATTCATTATACTTTTGTAAGAACCAACTGCCAATTAATGGAAAGCCATTATTTCTTTTAAAAGGATTATTTTTCAATTAATTGACTATTGGTTTTCACAAAACGTCGGATATTATATTAACACAATGTGTTCACTCGTGTAGACAATTAGACGCTCCTCCTTCATGTAATTTGTATAAACTGTCGTTCATTATGAATTAATGCAAACGTTTTACTGAAATAAGTACATGCAAGAATGCATGCAAGCATACAAAGTTCGATAAAAAAAATAATGCGTCCAGGCATCAGTGAGTCGAGAATGCCAATCAGTATACGGAAAGAACAATTTTGCTGACGTATCTAAACATTTAGGTACATACAGATCTGAAAATAATTTTGTTAGATCCTCAAAATAATTATATAGGAAGTATGATGAATAATGCTCTGCAAAAAGTTTTAATATTCTAGCAACCAGCTTGAACATCCTACATAATTATTTTGATGGTCCAACTAAATTATTTTCCAACTAAATTATTTTATTACAGAGATCTGTATTTTCAATTCTTCACCTAAATTTTTAAACACTTTAACAAAACCGTTTTTTCCATATATAGAAGATAAGACACGCTGGTCCCGCGAGATTATCACGATTAAGTTCGTCATATCGATAATAATTTCGCTTATCGCTCGCGCCTCCAGGGAGATACACACCGATATAAGAGCGGCGATTATCGATACTTCGTCGCCGTATATGAAATATACGACCAGTTATCGTTAAATCGTAATTAATGATTCGCGTTACGACGAACACAACCGTTGAACCGACGCTTCTACAAATACACGTGCGGGATGAAAATTAATGGACGGAATAATCCCTTTCATTAATCACATTGTGTTGCAGTCTTTTCGCGAACGGCTCTGCGCGCGTCTCTGTTCTGGCGAAAAACACGTTCAATAATTCTTTATCACTTCTCAGGATGGGAAAGTCCGCCTCGTCCGTGAATTAAAATTTTTAGCCACGCGGTGGCGGCCAAAAGTGCACGCTCATAGCGATATCTTTTCCGAAGGCAGTACGTCATGAGAAAATACGCCGCTCGGAAAACAACGGAAGAAGAACAATAATTTTTAACTTTGCATCATTATTCATACGCGCTTATTCCATTAACTTTGCTATTTTACCGCGCCATTGCATTGTCCGCTGCCATTATGCAGAAGACCAAGCAACAGCGTTAGCATTAACTTTACATACAGGACCGTAGCGTGGAGCGCTGACATCTCAGCAGTATTGTCTCGGCAAACAGGGCTTATTGCCAAACTATGCTTACGAGACGCTTATGATTTGATAATGGCTTAATGCTAGTTTGTATAGACATATGCGCGCGCGAGTACAGCCACGGAGTCCGCCATGCAACCTGTTACCGCAACCGCAATTAATTTATCAAGTTAAGACGCAGTTATGTCATTGTCGTTCCCAACACCAGTCATGCTACTTCATGCATGTGCTGCGCATTTCGCTCTTGTATGCTATATCTAATTAGCCGGTGCTGTATGCCCTCACATTTAAACGCTCTAATTTGTACTTTAGAGTCGTACTTATCAGCTGTCTGCTTGAACGACGATAGAAATCACGCGGGCGATAATACAAATGAAAATCGTTTTCTTTTCTCTAACGCTGTAATTTAATTAATAATTAATGTACGTGTCAGTACGACTTTTTCGAATCGATCGTAGTGATACAGCGTTATAATACACGGATGAATTTTCTGTTCGGAACTTTTATGTCAACGAATGTGCATTGCAAAACGAGAAAACGAGAAGGAAAATTTAATTTACAGACTCGTTAGGCGCCTCGCTCTTCATTGTTTGCTCGTACGCTGATACTGACAGCACGTAGCAAGTTCTCCAAACATTTCCGAAGAGCACCGGGGTACGCGTTAATATTTCGATATAACCGAAGCTATCGCGAGGACAGATCCAAAGGGAGATACAATCAACGGCCGTGCAACACGCAAGGTCACGCCTACTCGCATTGAAAAGAGGCAAAACCGTATATCCTGCCTACAAATACGAGGGTAAATACGTCGCTTTGGATGTCACACAATATCTGCACGCATTTTTCATTTGTTTACAAAGCGATGAAAAAGTGAAAACTGAAAGAAAGGTTTAGCTCAGGTTCGCGATAAATTTGCGAATTTTTAAAGCGGCCGTGTCATCGAGAATATCTATATTGAGAAAAATTAATTATTTGATTAAATTAATTTAGTTTGTCTTTATTGAAGAATGTATGTATTTATGTTAAATATAATATGTTTGATTTAATACATTCTTCTCATCAAAAGAAATAAAGACAAACTAAATTAATTTAGTCAAATAAATCTTTTTTAGCGCATCGCCGTCTTTTAAAATGACATAATTTAAAAAATTAATCTAATTAATTAAGAGAAATCCTATAATCGGTCAAAGTGAGTTTTAGTGCTTGAATACTTCGGTGTGAATTTATGTGAATTTATATCTAATTCTGCAAAAAAATTTTTAATTTGAAGAAAAATTATTAATTAATCAAATAACATGATCAAATGTCTTTATGGAGTTTCTACAATAAGCCATTACCTAAGCTTTAAATCTTCAGCCGTAAGAAATTAATCAATCAGTCGATTATTCTTTTCACATTCGATTGTGATTTGTCAATTTTTTATGGCTTAAGACTTAAAGCTTAGGTAATGACTTATTGTATTGTAGAAATTTAAATTTTAAATATATAACTTTGTAAAAAACATCCTGCGTATGTGACTGTATGCTCCTTATTTATATGTATTGTAGAAAGCCTATTAACCGGTTAAGTGGTATTGTAGCATATATGCACAAAAAGTATCCGTGCCAAAAGTGGTATTGTAGCATATATACACATCTTGAATAACTTCTATATTATTCAACGAATTTGCTTGAAATTTGGTATACTATTGTTTTTTGGGCTTCTGAACTCGATTTTGGCGTCAAATTTGTAAAATTTGATGGCGATTTTTGAACTCGGACATGTTTTACATTTATTTGTAAATATCGCGCTGGAACGAATCAGTCCGGCTCTTTATATACGAAATGAAATCAGCGACCCAAAAAACCCCCAGGGCCAAATTTTGGTATATTTTAGTTCACAATTGACGCCTACCACTTTTGGCACGGAATGTTTTAAAAAGCCTACCACTTAACCAGTTAAATGTTACTTTATAGGATGAAAAAGCCACTATAGAGGCGCTGGAACAGTATCATATATAGTTTGAAACAAGAATATAATAAAACAATAAATTATAACAAATCTTATTCAAGAAAAAACTGTAAGATTTGAAAAATGGACCTCCGTTCTCCAAAGGTTAAAAAATCATCCTTTTTGAATTGTAATAATTTCGTTTATTAACCATTTAAAAAAATTTGTGAAGTTAAATTTATTCACTTTTGACTGATAGGTGATGTTTATCTTACTCATTCATGATAATAACTCGAAAATCACGTTTTTAAGCTGTGTCACTTTTGAAAAAAAGGGAGTGAATGACTTTATAAGTATGGATCAACATGCGTTGTCGTTAAATGCCAAAAGCATGTTTTCCCCGAAGAAATGCGCATTATTTCGTGACGTATAATCGGTGACTATGCGACGTCTATAAACCTCGTTCATCTCGTCGAGATTTCAGCCTGCGTCAACATCTGTCGATTGCGCTCGTCGATCGTGCCGCGTTACGGGAGACAAATAAGTGCAGCCCGTCATTGAATCGATTAATAATTTCATTCTGTCAATTTAAGGATTCACCCCGTTAAATGTTCCATTACGTAAAGTATTCATACTGCCACAAAATCGCGATTACTGTGAGTACCGGTCAAATTGCGAGAATCAAATCGGTGTATATAGAACTTAATGATACAGTGGTCAGGCAGCCATTATACAAAACGGTATTATGCGCAGCGTGCATTTGACGATTGTTTGGATTGACGTTATTCGCCGTTGATACGTCAATTAACGATTTTCTATTGCGTTTTGTTGCAAGAGAGAAAATACGGAGTTAACGATATTGTGCACATTCGTCGCATTCACAAAGCTCCGATAAAATCGTCATTCTACTGATAAAGTTCCCAGTGTAAATGTGTATTAATAACCAAGTTCACCTTCGTGCACATCGTAAATTCACAGTTTTAAATATTTGTTGGGAATTTAATATATCGCGATATTTATTAAAGTATTATTTTATTATGTCAAACATTTTGTTAGGAATTTAATATATCACGATATTATTAATATTATGTTATGTCGTTATATTGCGCGTTTTATTATACACGGTACATTGACCTATGGATATGTATATATTATATTAAGCACGTTTGTATATTCTGTACTTTTCTTATTATTTAAAATAAGATTCTACGGGCAAACGTAATTACACGCGCATAAAGGAAATGGATGTTGAAATAGACGTAAAAATTATGTTATCAAAGCGCCTTTAAATGTATTATCACGTAAAAGATAAGATCGTATCAGCTTGTACTAATTTCACCGTTATATTTTACATTAAGCCGTGAAATTACTTCGTTGTTTATTTACGAATAAAGTATCGCTATTTTTTTTCTCCTATCCACCCGGTGCATTTGCTCGCTTTTTCATTTTCCTGCAAAACGAGATTTTGGAAATTTAGCGCTATTTACATTTCGATCATTTACGCCCATTGGACAATTCGCCGTCGGCCGGCCGGTGCGCGAACGTAAACGCATGTATGTCGATCACGTTGCACGCATGAACGGAATCTGTGATCGATAAACATATAGATCACGCCCCACGGTACACAAGTAGATACTGGCGATGACGATAGGTATGACGATAGTGAATCTACGCTCTCTTGCAATATGTCGAAAATCTACATTTCCATTTATATGGAAATTGCAAAATCACGCTTTTGTCCGATCAATTAGCGACGGACTATCGGCGGTACGTGAAATCACGGATATCGCTTATTCGGCTGAGGGGGACTGCTTTCGCCACGACACCTGCGCAATCCATTACCGCGTAAGATTACGGCAGCGTACGCGAATATGAAACGATTAATATCGGTGCCGCTTGCGGATATGATATATCGCTTCGATATTAAGTGATTCAAGAAACGGACGATGAACAAACATACCTTAACTTATACGGTTTGTTATCGTCCTCGCTGCACGCTCGCGACTAATTTAAAGAATCAAAAGAGGAGACATGAGCTTAATAGAATTACGAAGTAAAAATTGTGTCAAGCCACGGTAAAAATATCATAAATGAAAATAACTGCACGGAAAAAACGTTCTTGCTGAAGTATCTAAAAGTTTAACTAAATACAGATCTGAATATAATTTTTAAAAATTATCAAAATAATTATATAACATGATTTGCAATGCTACAAAAATGTTGACATTCTAACAATCAGCTGGAGCGTTTCACATAATTATTTTGATAGTCTCTCTTTTTCTCTTTTTCTTTGTCTATTTAATAACAAAATTTAATTAAATAAGAGAAATCCTATTCGGTTGAAGCGGAGTTTTGTAGTGCTTAAATATTTCTTGTGAAAATTTATAAATCATTCTAATTACCGCGCAACGAAATCTCTTAAAACGCAATTTATGAGCAAAATCAGAATAGTAATATCACTTAACAAATTGTATAAGCAATTTAATAATTTTTTTTAATGCTAATAAACTTCTTTCATAAGAATATCAATCGTCAAACGTTAATAGAAATCTGTGAATAAGTTATTGCGAAAAATATTACTTCGGCCAGGATACATATATTTAAGCATTAAAATTTACTTCGATCGAATATAAGATTTGTCCCATTTAGATTTATTCTCATCAGTCTAAATTCCTACCATATTGTTAATAATAAAATGTCAAATAGCATCGAAAGTAAAAAAATATAGTTGAATTAAGATGTAATATTTATATGAAAAATTGTCTTTTTTTCTCACTCTCTTTGTCTCATTCTATACGCCGGAAGTAAAGAAAATATTATCTTACGATTGGTTTTAAAATATCATAGACGATAGAAATATGGCGGAAAATTCCGCTATCTTAATAGCCAAGCTTATAAAATAATGAGCGAGTAATAAAAAATACTGTTTAAAGCTGCTAAAGTTTACGTGAAATGCTTTCATGCTAGCTTTATTTTTTCATAATATAAAATTAAAAGATAATTGTATGAAATAGAATCTTCACTTTATGTATAGTTAAAAATGATTTATATGTAAACATGATGTTTCAAAATATGAAAATAAATAGCATGAGTAGAATATTTTGTTGAAACTATATAAACCGAGGGAAATAAATAAAGTCTGTTGAGACAAATCCCACTGAGGTTGTGAAAGCAAGCTTGCATGTAGGCGATATGCACAGCCAAATCGATTAACACCGACTGCGCGATGGTCAAAGCGGCGCGGCAAAACTATGTCATAAGCATAAATAAAATATTTCGTGGAAAGTGACTACAGGACTCATAGACGAATACGAATAACAATGACACGGACGCACGATCGGGCCAATACAAATAATGTCGCCGTGATGAATTGGAATCGCGAATTTCCATCTAATTACTCGCTGACATCCATCATATCGATCAAACCAAATATGTGCCTACGTAAACGCATTGCATCGATTTCCGATGTTGTAGAAGCCACTGTCAATCGTTGACAAAGTGACATACACATTAAGAATTCCTTACTAACTCTTCGGAAAAGCTCTTATGAAAAGATGACGAGACAGAATTTTTGGAAAGGATTATTAAAATAGATCGTTTTAAGGTGTGATTTTTTTCAGTCGTACTGATACTGGTGTTGTAATTATCATTGTTTCAATTATCTTTTCCACTTCACATCGAGAAAAATGTTTGATATTTATAATTGCATGGTAAAATAATAATTAGAAGTAATAATTATTAACAAATTATGCTGTATTTTTATAGTTACTGCTATAATATTAGAAAAAATAGTCATATTTACAGTTCTATCAAAAAATATATAATTGACAATAAAATGATTAAATTGTACACTGAAAAATATTTACAAAATTTTAATAAGCATTTGTTTAAATAGTTTATATAGTATATTTATAATTGTATTTAGTATATTTGTTTAAACTAACTAAACATTTATTTACGGTAAATAAATATTATTCATTGTCAATAAAAAAAATGATACTTAAATCAAATTAATGGTTATTCTTATATCAAATAAATATACATTTACATTTTACAGTAAATATTGGTAATATAAACAAATATTTATTAAAATTTAATTAATACATTTTTTCAATGTAGTTAAATTTTGATAATAGCAATCATTTTTTCTCTTGCATGTAAATTGAATGTGTATGTGCATCTTACACAAGTGTAATTGAAAATAGTAAACACTATTACCTATATGTTTCAACGATAAAATGTTTATCTAAAATACACGCCAGTCTAAATATTACTCGTCTAATCTCACGATAACATTTGCACATGCATGTTCCACGAAGGCCATTGAAATGTTAGTTGTGCTACGAAAAGTTACAAAGGAAAACTGGAAAAAGGCTAATTCTGAAGTTTAAAATCATTGCAAGCTTTTAAAAACTAGATTTAAAAAATTAATTCAGAAGCACTTTACATAATTTAATATGAAAAACCTGAAACGTTGAACTTTTGTGGACACTGACATTTAATCTCGATCATGCTAATAATTCGCTCGAAATATCGTATTCATATAACGAATTGTTTCTATAATAATGCAAGTGATATAAACATTACTCGAATGCTCCAATTGTTAAAATTACCGTAACGCGAAGCTCTCATAATTGAAGTGGAATTTTGCAAACCAATTATGCTGCATTAATGCAATTGTAAAAGGAAAAAAAAACAATTGTATAGGAGATACGTTTTACCGTTACACAAACGGCAGTAAATTATTCATTTATCGAGTGAACATTCTATAGTTTTTCGGACGTTCCTGTAATAACCTAGTATGTTCGTCGCAAACTGCATTTCGCTCGGTCGTACGAGCAGCTCGGGGCCATAGGATTAAATGCCGCAGCTTATGCAACAGTATATCGTACGACTGCGGACGGCGCTAACTAATTCAGGGTCGAACGAATTCGAAACTTCGTGTTCGGTATTAGCTTTTAAGACTCTCTTTACGTTGACTAATAACTGTAGTAATAATGTGACCACCATTAACTGATAAATGTTATTGTAAAAAATCAATTTTTACTTATGCACAAAAATATCAAAGAAGAAAGAGACAGAGAGAATTGTTAAACGTATTCAGAATCGATAATATGGAATATTCAACCGATGTCGCAAATACGAACGTTTTGTGAGAATACAAACTGGAAATGGTTACATGTACGTTCGAGAGGCGCGTAACACGCATAATTCAGAAATATTAGCGGCCGGCATATATAGAACGTATAATATAGCAAATTTACCGTCCTATATTCGTACTTGTTATTATCTCCTTTTATGTATCCTACTGATATTCGCAACTGTCACATTCAAATGCCTATTAAGGTAAGTGTCCCAGTAGCCGGACATTTAAGCGTTAGGTTCTCATAAATAATACCATTTATAATATCAAAAAGATTTTTAATATAAATATTTGTATTCATTTGAAAACTCAAGACTCCCTTAAGCAAGGAAATATTATTTGAACCCACTTATAACAATTATTAATTAAAATATTTAAATAAATAATAGAATGCGTCAATGTACCAGTGGCCGGACAAGTCGGTCGAACACTGAGACGTAATTGTCCCAGTGTTCGACCACAATTGGAAAATTAATATGCTGACGGAAAATAATAATGTAAATAGAGATGTTTAATGACAAAAGACAACTAATTCAAATTGATCTTTAAGGTAAAAAAAAGCATTTGAGATTAATATAAATAAATAAAGTTTTGTGTAACTGTTCGATCCCAGTGACTGAACATGTATCTATATCCGGACATAACCTATGTCCATTTACATAACACTTTATTTATTTAAGTTAATATTAGTCTCAAATACGCTTTTTAAAACGTAATATTATAATTTAATTGTAATCTTTAAATGCAATTAAATTATAATACTGTAATAAAAAAAGCATTTGAGATTAATAATAATAAATTTTGTGTAAGTGTCCGGACACTGGGACGTTTACCTTACACGGAAAAACGATGTTTTGCTAAAATATCCAAAAATTTAGCTAGATATAGATCCGAAGATAATTTTGTTGGACTGGAAATAATTTTGTTGGCATAATTAGGAATCTCGAACATGAAGAACAATACTGCAAAAAGTTTTGACATTCTAGCAACTAGTTTGAGTGCCCTACATAATTATTTTTATGATTTAACAAAATCATATATTTTCAGTCTCTCAGTTAAATTTTTAGATCTCAAATTGGTTCCTAGAATATCAAAACTTTTTGTAGCATTGCTTATCATATTTGAGTTTCCTACAAAATTATTTTCAAATCTGTGTCATAACTAAATTTGTAGAACTCAAACTGATTTCTAGAATTTCAAAACTTTTTATAGTATTACTTATCATGTTTGAATTTTCTACAGAATTATTTTGATGGTCTAACAAAATTATTTTCTGAATTTGTCCAGTTAAATTTTTAGTTGCTTCAGCCAAAGTATTCTTTTTGTGTGCGAAATGAATACTGACTTTGATTACTTAGCCAATATGACGATAATAATAGTATTTATTGAATATAGAAGCGAGCAAATGGCGTGTCACATGATAAACATTCTCCAATATCGTTCAGCTGTATGCGAAGATTCAGGATTTGTTAAAGATGTAATTAAAAAAGGGAGTCACTCCGACTTAGAGTGATTCTAAGATTATAAGTCTTCAGGCATAATTTTTTCGAGACTAGGTAAAAACCGCACGAACTTTTCTTGTGCCCGCCTTTGTACGCGGGTACAAACCTTCCTCCTTCAAAGGAAGGTGTTCTACTTCACGCGAACGATCCGCGTCCTTCCACGCGCTCAACTTGCTATATCGAACGGGGTTAAATATAAGTATAAAAGTTATATACGAGAGAGAACCTATAAGTTCGAAGAAACGCGTGCTCGAGCGATGAACGGCGAGGAGGTGCCGATGATAGCGGAGTGACTTTAAACACGTCCTGATGCTGCCGATCGCTAATCGGCGCCACGTATGAGATATTTGCGGACAAGTGTTCTATGAAAAATGTTCGCGTTCATGCGTGCCCCGATTTATCCGCGCCAGAAGCCCATCATCGAGCTACTCCGTGCGATAAATCTTCGCGTCGCCGAGACGAGAAGCTTAATTCAAGCGAAGAAAATCGCGCCTACGATCCTCGAGAGATGTTCATCCTCAGCGATGATGCTTAATGTCAACACGAATAATTAGCAATCTGCGGGTCCGATTTCGGGTTCGATCTTGGCTCCCATCCTATATATCACGTTAAGAAGTTAAACATTAATTAAGGCCTGGTTTTTTATTTTCTATATTGTTAAATATCAAAGGAGCACTGCTAACCCAATTCCTTAAATTAAATAACGTTTTGTTATTTTTAACTTATACGTCATACGTATCAAAATATAATAAGTCAATTCATTTTTGTGGTTAGTTTCAAAGTCCATATTAACGTATGAACTTAATAAATAATAAGCTAAATTTCAGTTACATTTAATATATTTATTTAATTCAAAATTTTAATTCCATGTTTTAGTTAAATTAATGACTTTGTATTGTGTAGAAGCAGAGGCGATAGAAATAATTAAAAATAAATTAAGTATAATTTGACATAATTTAATAGAGAGTGTACTTAACTTGATAATGTAAAAATTATATTTTTTCTAGCCTATGGTTGATATATATTATACCAAATTGATGGTTTTATGGTGAGTAACTTTCAAAATTATCATTACAAAACCATCAGTTTAGTGATTAACTACAGCTAAAAAAATAAAATTTTTACCTTAAGTTAAACGAGATTAAATCTAACAAGTTAATCAGAAAATAAAAACCCTAAGGCCCGGTTTTTCATTTTTTAATTAACTTGTGATTAGACTTAACCTGATGACAATGTAAAAATTATATCTTTTTAGCCGTGATTAATCACTAAATTAGCGGTTTTATAGTCATTTTTAAGTTACTATTAGAAAACCATTAGTTTAATCATTAACTATAGCTAGAAAAACACAATTTTTACATTATCATTAAGTTAAATGAGGTTAAGGCTAAACCACAAGTTAACCAGATAATGAAAAACCAACTCTAAGAGATCTACTTTGATAGAAAGAATTGAGATTAAAGCAGTATAAAAACTGCGGAATAAAAAGAATAAGAATTTAAAGGCTCAAGAATAAAACGGAATTGATAAAAAAAGAGTAAAAGGCGCAAGAACAAATGTGTTATATAACAAAGAAAGACAGGTTAAAAAACCTTAACTCTCGCCACCTGATGAAATACTGTAAAATAAATACAAGGTGCTTTCCATTTAATGACACAAGTCAACACAACCATTATTCTATCTTTCTTAGCATTTCATGAATAATAAAAATAGAACGACATTTGTGTTGACTCGTGTCACCAAACGGAAAGTACCTATATTCGTCGTCAGCGCGAACTTGAATGCGTGGGACGATCGGCGTTGATAAGAGTCGTACTCCAGCGACCGTAGTAAAATCCACGTAAGCGCGATCGCGGCGGGCGGCTCGTTGAAGTGAACGCGAGACGGCTGATCGCGACGGCGCAAATAAAGCGTGCGCTAATAATAAAAAAAAATTGCACCTCGGAGAATCCCGCGTTCTCAGCCATTTTTCTTCGACAACAAACGCACGTCATCGTACACCTCCGAAAGGATCGTGGGCGGTCCTGGCCAGCGTGGGCCGAACATTCCGCAACTCGTCCGCATCGTTCACCAACGTTCGACGATTATGCCTGCGTAATTACAGCCAGCGCGGCACAGCCGTCAGATTCTGACGTCTGTTTGTCCATTACGGCGATCGATGTTATCGCGCGCTGATTATCGTACGGCACATTTCGCGGCTAAATACGCGACACGATCCGAGTTATGGCTTTCTATCAAGGTGGAGTAATACCTACAAACATCGAACAGTTTTTAGTTTGACTTGAGCCGCTACTTTGTCATTCCCACATTTATTTCGTTATTTATTCTGATAGTAAATAATCAGTTTAACATAAAAGAGTCAGTCGTTGTGTAATATATTATTTAAGAGATCCGCGAGAATACTTCGCACAGATACAAACTCATAACCTTCTGTCGAGAGAGGCGGAATAATACCTACAAACATCGAACGTCTCGGTTTGACTTCAGCTGCTGCTTCGTCCAGTTATGCCCAAGTTTATTTCGTGCCGTTATTTATTCTGACAATAAATAATCATCAGTTTAATAAGAGAGCCAGTCGTCGTCGTGAAATCTATTATTTAAGAGTAGAGACTCGCGAGAATATATTTCAAATACAAACTGGAGAAAGGAGAAATAGACATCAGCTATTATTTAGCGCAAAGGTGAAGTTATGTTAATAAGTTCAGTTCCAAGGCTCGCTCGTTGCCATTAACGAGTCAGACGACGTATCGAGTCAATTAGGAAAATCATCTGAGCGAGAAAATGCATATCGGAGCGTATCGGTTATCCGATTGAGAGGAACAGAGAGATTCCGTCGAGGGTTTGACAGGCGCGGACAGGCAAAGGTCTGGAAGTTTTGACAGTCGAGCTGTCATATCGAAAGAAGCGTCGCGACGGGAGCGGCGGGAATCCCGTGACGCGGCCCGGGGCGAAGTCCACGGCGACGAGGTCCGACGGAGCCGGGCACGCTCCGCTCCGTCGGCGACAGCGACGGCGCTCCTCACTCGCACTCACCAGGTGTAGCACGGTGTCGACGACCTCCCGATTGGACACCTGTCCCACCTCGATCAGGCCGATCAGCACGGCGAACTTGAGGCTGTCGTTCATCGCCATCGCCACCACCTCCTCGGGCCGCTTGATGTCACTGAACGGCGGGCTCTTGAGGTCCGCCATCGCGACGGACGTTTAACGCAACCGCGTCCGCGCGTCCACACTCGCGAGGTTACCGGGGGGGACTAGGATCGCTTCACACGAGGTTACGGGTCCTATCAACGGGAGCGTTTCGCCGTCACATGATAATACAACACAAATTGATCTGCCATGTTAGAAAGTGGGCACTGTTGTGAGCACTGCCAGCCGCGCCGGCCCGAATGTTCCTAGGCGGCACCGACACACACACCTGACACACCGACGGCGCGTGCGAGCTTACGCGAGCTACGCCGGCGCTGCGAAACGTCCGGCGTCGCGACGGCGCGGCGCTCGGACTCACCGCAAGCCGCGACGCGTGGCGCATGTGTCGACGCGCCGCGAAATTTACGAAGCTTATAAGCGTCTGTCGATGCTCGACGCTGTTTACGCGGTAATGATCCTCGTTAACGTTAATTAACTTCGTCGTTTATTAACCTTTTCGGAGATATTGGCATACTTGTCTATTTTTAGTCTTTTAACACTTAAAAATGTTTAATATTAAACCTCTTTTTTTTTAATTAAACTATAATTTATGCCTGTTTCTACCAATGTTAGATTAATTTTAATCTTGGTTCAACTTATTCTTTATCTTTTTTAATTCTTAGAATTAGAAAAAGATGTAGAGTTAGAGTTGAATCGAGATTAAAATTAAACTGCATTGATTAGAAATTAAATTAAAATGACATAAAATATAGTACAGTCCAGCAATAAAAATAAATTAGAAGAAAAACACAATTAATATGGCAAATATGTAATAAATAAAAAAGAAATCCCATTATATAATGAAAGACATTATGTTTGTACCTAAATCAGTCGGTCTTAAAAACCCAATCTTAAATTAAACTGGAATAATAATATCATAATTTAAATTGAACGTCAATTTAATAGTATAAATAATCTAATAATGCTATAAAAAGCATCTTCAAAGACTGTGACGGATAGTAAGAGATCGATCCCAAAGAGAATTAGCGAGTAGGGAAGACCGAATGGGTGAGAACGTATGGAGGGGGAATGAATAGAGGGAGAAGGCGAGTAGATAGATAGCGACGAGAGGTGAAATCATGAGGCCTGTTCTTTTTGGCTGAACTTTTGCATCAGTTCATCTTTCTTTTTCTTTTTTCCTCCTGGAGAAAAAAGGAAGAAAGATGAACTGGTACAAAAGTTGAGCCAAAAAGAACAGGCCTATTATGTAAGAAAACAAGGGCTAAAAAGGTTGCAACACTTTTTTTTCGGAATGCAGCTTGCTCAGCGATTGGTTCTTATTCATGGATCGACAAAGAGTGCTTTCCGTTTGATGACACAAATCAACACAAGCGTCGTTCTATCTTTGTCACTCTCTGAATGTCAAGAAGGATAGAACGACGCTTGTGTCAACTTGTGTCATCAAATGGAAAGCACTCAAATAAGAACCAATCGCTCGGTGAGTAAAGCCGGCGGCACACGATGCTTGTTTTCTTACTGGATTGCTAGCTAGAATAAATTTTTGCCACCGTATTGGCTACGATGCAGACACTGTCAGTACCGTAGCCAATACGATAGCAAGATTTTAATCTAGCTAGGAATCCAGCAGGAAAACAAGCATCGTGTACCGCAGGCTTTAGTTGCATTCCGAAACTCATCGAACAAAAAGTGTTGCAACCTTTTTGGCCTTGACCGTATCATTCCCGAGGATGCGCAGTAGGAGAGTGAATTTGAGGCCAAAATTTGATTGGCTATTCCAATATGCCAGCGCTATTAGCTACGTTTACACCGTGCGCTTAGTCCGCGACCTATA